>NC_092397.1:5323626-5454298 GCF_030028105.1 Mobula birostris
CCACTGTCAGACGTACTTGGTAGGCATGTGACAAAATAGGCCAAAGTCAGCATGGTTTCCCCCCAAGGGAAAATCTTGCCTGACAAATCTACTGGAATTCTTTGAAGAAATAACAAACAGGATAGACAAAGGAGAATCGGCTGATGTTACATACTTGGATTTTCAGAAGACCTTTGACAATGTGCTGCATGCTAGGCTGCTTAACAAGCTACGAGCCCATGGTATTACAGGAAAGATTCTAGCATGGATAAAGCAGTAGCTGATTGGCAGGAGGCAAAGAGCGGGAATAAAGGGAGCCTTTTCTGGTTGGCTGCCAGTGACGAGTGGTGTTCCACAGGGGTCTGTGTTGGGACCAATTCTTTTTACATTTTATATCAATGATTTGGAGTACGGAATTGATGCCTTTGTGGCCAAGTTTGCGGACAATATGAAGACAGGTGGAGGGGCAGGTAGTTTTGAGGAAGTAGAGAGGCTACAGAAGGACTTAGAGTAGGAGAATGGGCAAAGAAATGGCAGATAGAATGTCAGGAGATGTATGGTCATGCACTTTGGTGGAAGAAATGATAGGGTTGACTCTTTTCTCAACGGGCAGACAATTCAAAAATCTGAGATGCAAAGGGACTTGGGAGTCCTTGTGCAGGATTGCCTAAAGGTTAATTTGCAGGTTGAGTCTGTGGTGTAGAAGGCAAATTCATTTCAAGAGGACTAGAATATAAAAGCAAGGACGTAATGTTGAGGCTTTATAATGGTGAGGCCTCGCCTGTGAGCAGTTTTGTCTTAGAAAGGTTGTGCTGACGCTGGAGAGGGTTCAAAGGAGGTTCACGAAAATGATTCCAGGATTGAGCGGCTTGTCAGATGAAAGACAAAATAATCTGCAGACGCTGGGGTCAAAGCAACACTCACAACGCGCTGGAGGAACTCAGCAGGTCGGGCAGCATCCGTGGAAAAGATCGGTCGACGTTTCGGGCCAGAACCCTTCGTCAGGACTGAAGAGGGAAGGGGTAGAGGCCCTATAAAGAAGGTGGGGGAGGGTGGGAAGGAGAAGGCTGGTAGGTTCCAGGTGAAAAACCAGTAAGGGGAAAGATAAAGGGGTGGGGGGAGAGGAAGCAGGGAGGAGATAGGCAGGAAAGGTGAAGAAAGAATGGAGGAAAACACAATGGGTAGAAGGAGGTGGAACCATGAGGGAGGTGATACCTGTCCCTACACCTCCTCTCTTGCCACCATTCAGGGCCCCAAACAGTCCTTCCAAGTGAGGCAACACTTCACTTCTGAGTCTGTTGGGGTCATCCATTGCATCTGGTGCTCCCGGTGCGGTCTCCTCTACATCGGTGAAACCCGACGCAGATTGGGGGACCGCTTCATCGAGCACCTCTGCTCCGTCCGCCACAACAGACAGGATCTCCCGGTAGCCACCCACTTCAACTCTGCTTCCCACTCCCATTCGGATATGTCCATACATGGCCTCCTCTACTGCCATGATGAGGCTAAACTCAGGTTGGAGGGGCAACACCTCATATACCGTCTAGGTAGTCTCCAGCCCCTTGGTATGAACATAGAATTCTCCAACTTCCGGTAATTCCCTCCCCCTCCCTTCCCCTATCCCTATGTCACTCTGCCCCCTCCCCCAGCTGCCTATCACCTCCCTCATGGTTCCGCCTCCTTCTACTACCCATTGTGTTTTCCCCTATTCCTTCTTCACCTTTCCTGCCTATCCCCTCCCTGCCCCCCCTCCCCCACCCCTCCATCTTTCCCCTTACTGGTTTTTCACCTGGAACCTACCAGCCTTCTCCTTCCCACCCTCCCCCCACCTTCTTTATAGGGCCTTTGCCCCTTCCCTCTTCAGTCTTGACGAAGGGTTCCGGCCCAAATCGTCGACCGATTGTTTCCACGGATGCTGCCCAACCTGCTGAGTTCCCCCATCATGTTGTGAGTGTGGCTTGTCATATAAAGAGCATTTGATGGCTCTGGGCCTGTACTCACTGGAATTCAGAAGAATGAGGGGCGACCTCATTGAAACCCATCAAATGCTGAAAGGCCTCGAAAGAGCGGATGTGGAGAGGATGTTTCCTATAGTGGGGGAGTCTAGGACCAGAGGACACAGATAGAGTGGATGTGGAGAGGATGTTTCCTATAGTGGGGGAGTCTAGGACCAGAGGGCACAGATAGAGTGGATGTGGAGAGGATGTTTCCTATAGTGGGGGAGTCTAGGACCAGAGGACACAGATAGAGTCGATGTGGAGAGGATGTTTCCTATAGTGGGGGAGTCTGGGACCAGAGGACACAGATAGAGTGGATGTGGAGAGGATGTTTCCTATAGTGGGGGAGTCTAGGACCAGATTGCACAGCCTCAGAATAGAGGGGCATCCTTTTAGAATGGAGATGATGAGGAATTTCTTTAGCCAGAGGGTGGTGAATCTGTGGAATTCATTGCCACAGGCGGCTGTGGAGGCCAAGTCTTTATGTATGTTTAAAGCAGAGGTTGATAGATTCGTGAGTGGTCAGGGCATGAAGGGATAAGGGAGGGAGGAGATGAGAGAAAGCAGGGGATTGGGACTGAGAGGGAAATGGATCAGCCATGATGAAATGTGGCACGTGGCCAAGTGGTTAGGGCGTTGGGCTAGCGATCTGAAGGTCATGGGTTCGAGCCTCGGCTGAGGCAGCGTGTGTATCCTTGAGCAAGGCACTTAACCACTCACAATGCTCTAGTCCTCCCAGCTGAGAATGGGTACTACAAAAATGCTGGGGATTAACCTCGTGATAGACTGGCATCCTATCCGGGGGGGAAAAGTCTCGTACTCTCAGTAATTTGATGCCACGGAAACCGGCATAAGCACCGGCCTGACGGGCCACGAGGCTCGTGACACACTTTAATCTTCATGATGAAATGGTGGAGCAGACTCGATGGGCCAAATGGCCTAATTCTGCTCCTTTATCTTTATTGATCATTGTAATTTGTCCCCTGATTAGGTAGAAGTTAAGTTGGGGATTGTGAGTTGGTGGAAGGGGCTGTTCCACGCTGTTATCTCTAAGCAAAAGTAAAACCTGAACAAAAAGGAAGTGTACCTCTGGGTAGTTTGTCCGTGGTTGTGTGGGTGAGGGGCAGCATGGTGGCGTGGCTGTTAGCGCAACTCTTTATCAGCGCTAGCGATCGGGGTTCAATTCCTGTCGGCTGTCTGTAAGGAGTTTGTACGTTCTCCCCGTGACAGCGTGGGAAACGTGGTGCCACTTGCCCCGGGTGTGTGTGGTGGAATCTGTGTTGGCGTGGAAAGGGGGGGGGGTCGCAGTATTCGTGAAGCGGCAGCGTTGACTCTGCCCCCCCGTCTCCCTTCTCTCAGGGGGGAGCATGGCGAGCCCGGGAAACTCCGCGGTCCGGGTGGAGGCGAGGGCGCTCGAGGCCGTGCCGAGAGACCGCGTCCACCTGCTGCCCGTCACCATCGAGTCCGACGGCAACGCCAGGGTAGATCAGTACTTCACGCCGGCGGTGCGGGAGCGCAATGGCGGTAAGCTCGCGCGCAGTTCGTCCCGTTTCACTCCCTTTGGGAAATACTGACCGATGACTTGATCACTCACTGTGAGACAATCTGTGAGGCCACTCAGCCCACCAAGCCTATGCTAGCCCTTCAATCAGTCCAGGACACATCGGTGAAGTTTGAAGACAACTCTGAATCCTTGGGCTTTGCGTTTATCTAAATATCCAATAAGCTTTGACATTAGGAGACGATTTCAACATCGCTGAGATCAAATTTTATAGTTTTATCTGTGGTTCTCCATCTACTTCCTAGGCATTATAGAGTCATGGAACACTACAGCACTGAAAGGCCATTCAGGCCATCTAGTCTGTGCCAAACTGTTATCTAAGCCCAGTCCAATAGATCTGCACTGGGACCATAGCCCTCCATGCCCCTCTCATCCATGTACCGACCCAAACTTCTTTTAAACGTTGCAATCGAACCCACTTCCCCTGCCAGCTCGTTCCACACTCTGAAGAAGTTTCCCCTCATGTTCCCCTTAAGCATTTCACCTTTCACCCTTAAACCATGACCTCTCGTTCCAGTCTCACCCAACCTCAGTGGAAAAAGCCTGCTTGCATTTACCCTATCTATACCCCTCATCATTTTGTATTTCTCTGTCAAATCTGCCCTCATTTTCCTACGCTCCAGGGAGTAAAGTCCTAGCCTATCAAATCAGGTCCTCAAGTCCCAGCAACGTCCTCGTAAATTTCCCCTGCGCCATTCTGTGCGTCAGGAGGTGCAACATTTTTGTATCACCACCACCCCTCCCTCCTGGAACCTTTGTGTGATTGGATACCCCGATGAGCAGGGGCGATTTGGTGAGAGTGGGTGGGGGAGAGAGGACTACGAGCCCGGCAACTCACCCACGTCTCCTCCCTTCCAGAGCTGCTGGTCTCCTATCGCGGCCGGGCACTGCGGGGCCGAGATCTCCCTATGCCCCCTGGCTACGTCGGGCTCGTGCTGAGAGAGGACCAGAAGCCCTGCTCGGACGAGGAGGTGAGTGCACGGTCGTGTGGGCGGGGGGGGGGGGGGGTCCCGCTCTCTCGCCGGACGGCGGTGTGTTGGGTGTCACTCCGGTCCCGGCGGGGGGGTGCAGAGGACTCACCTCGGGGTGGGATGGAGAGCGACTGGGAAGGAGAGGGTGTTGTCAAGTTCAAACTCTTGACCACCTGCCCGGGTTGTCAGAATGAGAAAAAGATCTTTAAAGAGGAAGATTAATTGTCACGTGTACATTGCGTCGTCAGAACACGTATAGTCAAATGTATCGTTTGCGTCAATGACCAACACAGTCCGAGGATGTGCTGGGGGCAACCTGCAACGTAGCATGCCCGCAACTCACTAACCCTAACCCGAATGTCTTTGGAAGATGCGAGGAAACCCATGCGTTCACATGGAGAACGTAGAAACTCGTTACAGACAGCAGTGGGAATCGAAACCCACTGTGATCACTGGCACTCTAAGGCGTGATGCAAACCGTGGCCGCCCTTCGCCACCCTCTCCACTCCCATTAATCTCCACCCTCCCTCTTTCTCCCCTCCACGCAGTCGCACCAGGGTGGGTTAGCTGTAAATTGCTCCCCCTACATGTGGACGAGGGGTAGAAGTTGAGGAGAGTCGTCGGGAAAGTGGGAAATTCTTTGATGTCAGAGTAACAAACATTGACGTGCTTTAATATATGACCCCTCTTTGGCTTTTATATTGGCTTTGTCTTGTTATCCATGGTTGTGTCATCTTTCCTTTAGAATACTTTTTTCTCTTTGGGATCTGTGCCTTCTGAACTGTTCCCCACTGTTCCCTTCTACCCTCCCCATCTCCCTTATTTAGTTCCGTGCTCCACCTTCCTCTCCTATCAGATTCCACCAACTGTTGCCCTTGGTTACCATCATCTATCACCTCCCAGCCTCTGCCGCTATTCCCACTCTCCCCTCCTCACCTGGATCCACCCATCACCTCCCAGCCTCTGTCTCTATCTTCACTCTCCCCTCCTCCATCTATCACTCTCCTCACCTGGATCACCTGCCTGATCTTGCCTCACACCTCCCCCTCACGTCTTTATTCTGTCTACCGTCACCTCTACTCTTTTTCCCCCGATGAAGGGTCTTGATCAGAAATGTCAACGCTCCATCTCCCTCCATAGAGGCTGCTCAACCCGCTGAGTATCTTCAGCACTTGCGTGTTGCTCTGAATTACACCTTTGTTTGTCTGTATGAGTGTAACTGGGGTGGGAGGGGGGTTGACGGCTGGCACGGTCTTGGTGGGCCGAGGGGCTTGTTTTCGTGCTGTACCTCCTGACAACAGTGTGACGCTGGCTGTCAAACCTGCAGGAGCGCGCCGTCAGCGTGAAGTCGGCCTTCTCGTCGCTGACGTACTGGAACCTGGAGACGCGGCCAACACCAGACGACACCGTGGTGATGGCGATGGGCTGGACACAGATCGCCCAGGCTGTGAGCTTCTCTACGTTCTCCGTCCCATGTAGAAAGAAAACACTCCTCTTCCAACTCTTCCCCCCACGCCCCTTCCCCATCTTGCCAAGTCAAGGGGCATGGGTTCCAGAGAAACCTGGCTGTACGGATTCAGAATTGGCTTGAATGTAGAAAGCAGATGGAGATGGCTGTTGGTGGAACGTATCTGCCTGAAGATCAGTGACTAGTGGTGTTCCGTAGGGATCTGTTCCGGGATTCCTGCCCTTTGTGATTTTTATAACTGGCTTGGATCAGGAAGGGGAAGGGTAGGTTAGTAAGTTTGCAGATGACATGAAGGTTGGTGGAGTTGTGGACAGCGTAGAATATTGTTGGAGGTTATAACGAGACAGGATTGCAGACTTGGGCTAAGAAGTGGCAGATGCAGTTCATTCGGAGAAAAGTACGAAGTGATTCACTTTGGAAGGTCGAACTTGAAGGCAGAGTACAGGGTTAATGTCAGAGGGATCTTGGGCTCCACGTCTATAGATCTCTCAAAGTTGGTAGGGTGGTTAGGAAGGCATATGTTGTGTTGACTTCCATTAGTTGAGGGATTGAGTTCAAGAGCCCTGAGGTGATGTTGTGGCTCTATAAAACTCTGGTTAGGCCACACTTGGAGTACTTTGCTCAGTTCTGGTCACCTCATTATAGGATGGATGTGGAAGCTTTAGAGAGGGTGGCGAGGAGATCTACCAGGATGCTGCCTGGATTAGAGAGCATGTGTTATGCGGAGAGGTGGAGTGAGCGAGGGCTTTTCTCTTTGGAGCAAAAAAGGGTGAGCGGTGACCTGATAAGAGGTGTACAAGATAAAAATAGACATATATTGAGTAGACAGCCAGAGACTTTTTCCCGGGGTGGAAATGGCTAATTCCAGAGGACATCAGTTTAAAGCAAGTGGAGGAACGTGGGGGGGGGGGGGGGGGAATGCCAAAGGTAGTTTATTTTAGAGATAACAGTGTGGAACAGGCCATTCAGGCCCACTGCACCTAATCTCAGGGCAACTTACAGTGACCAATTAACGTACGTCTTTGGACCGTGAGAGGAAACCCAAGCACACACAGAGAGTGGTGGGTGCCAGGAATGTACTGCCACGGGTGGTAGTAGAGGCTGTTACAATAGGGCCACTTAAGAGAGACTGGGCACATGGATGTACTAAAAATGGAGGGTCACAGGCTGAGTAGCTGGGAAGGGTCAGATCGATTGCGGAGTGCGTTTACACAGGTTGGCACATCGTGAACAGAAAGGCACGTGCCGTTCTGTGTTGTTCGATGTTTTGTGAGTCCATGCCAACCACAGTGCCCGCCCAGCTAGTCCTGATTTCCTGCGTTTGTCCCAGACCTCTCCATGAACTTCTTAAGTACCACTGTACCTGTCCCAACTATTTCCTCTGGCAGCTCGATCCATATACTCGCCTGTGTCGAAATCGTTTACCCCTCAGGACCCTTTTAAATCTTTCTCCCCCCACCTTAAACCCGTTTGGATTCCCCCACCCTGGGAGGAGGGCTTGTTAATACCCACTTTATCTATGCATTTCATAATTTTTAAATATTTATATAGAGTCACAGAAAAGTCCAGCACAGAAACAGGCCCTTTGGCCCATTTAATGCATGCCGAACCATTTAATCTGCCTACTGCCATCGACCGGCACCGGGACCACACCCCTCCCATCCATGTACCTATCCAAACTTCTCTTAAATGTAGAAATCGAGCTCACGTGCGCCACTTGTGGCAGCTTGTTCCAACCTCTCGCAGCCCTCTGAGTGAAGTAGTTTCCCACTTAAACTTTTCACCTTTCACTCATAACCCATGATCTCTGGTTGTAGTCCCACCCATGCTCAGTGGAAAAAAATCAGCTCGCATTTAACCTGTCTCTACCCTCGAAATTTTGCAAACGTCTTATTAAATCTCTCAATCTTCTACTGTGTTCCAAAGAATAAAGTCCTAACCTATTCAATCTTGCCTTATAACCAGACCCGACAACATCCTTGTAAATTTTGTCTCTGCTCTTTCAATCTACCCTGTATTTGTGCTCTCAACCAACACCCCCTGATAAGAGATCCACTTAAATATATTCAGCAACTCACCCTCTGTGATGGGAGAGTTCCACGGGTTCACCAGACCGGGATCTCTGTCCAGTTGCCCCCTTCCTCGACTGTTCTCAGTGTGTACACTCTCTCCTCATTCACTCTACCTTATCCCCAGAGCACCCCCCCCCCCCCGTTGTGATTGGTGGTAGCAGGAAGTACTGCACACACAGAGATGGAATGGGCTGGTAGGGATTTGGGAGGAGTGCGTTTGAGAGAAAGGCCACGTTGAAAAGGTTGGGCTTTGTGTCTTGCAGCTGCACGCCCCGGTGGGAGAAGAATGAGACCAGGCAGAAACGAGACTGCACCCCTCTGCCGCAGAAAGAAAACTTTCCTCACTGGCTGCGGTGTCTGTGCGGCCCCCAAGCAGAAATAAAGAGCTTTTACATTTTTCTAATACTGTATAAACGAGTGTCTAACAAGAACCACGCCTGTTTCAGCAGGGGTGGTACTGGAGGGGATAACAGCACTAGGCTCACTCTGGGCAGACTAGGTGATGACTCTGACTCTGACGGCACTGCTTCCCAACTCCAGGGATCCGGGTTTGCTCCTGACCTGCAGCACTGCCTGTGTGTGGAGTTGGCATGTTCTCCCTGTGTCGGTTCCCCCCTGGGCGATTTCCTCACGTCCGGCTGTATCCGTCACGTCTTCATCGAGGCAGAAAGGCGCACGTCAATACCAACATAGTGCCAGCTCATGAACCCTAACCCGTACGTCTTGGGAATGTGGGAGGAAACTGGAGCACCCGCAGAAAGTGCCAATGCGGTCAGGGGTAAGGACGTATAGACCCCTCACAGACAGCGGCTGTGAAGCATAACGCTGCTGCCCCCACTTGCAGTGACGTGCGGGCTCAGTGGGTTGATTACCCCCAGTCCCTCACTTACCTTAAAGTAAATACACAGCAGGAAATCCAAATGATGAAACATTAATATTTAATTTTTTTTATACAACCCAGAATACTTTAAAAAAACTGTACAACTCTTGCTGATATTACCAATTCTAACTGAGAATTACATGCATTTACACAAACGGTTGGGAGGTCACACAACAGGAAAGTTACACAGCACAAGACATGTGGCTACATTAGGCATCGCGCTGAAGGCTACTGGGGGGCTGGGCAGGGGGTGTGCGGATTCATGGCCATGAGAAGTCGTCCACAGCGCTTTGAGTTGGTGACTCTGTGTGTACCCCCAGCCTTTACCTGTCCCCCAGGACGTCCTGAGGGAGACTCCTACCCACGGACAAGAGTTGGACGGTTCCCACGGGCAGGAACTCCCCAGAAAGGTTCATGTGTTGAACTGACTTTTTCCAATATATACAGACATTGATCGGTATTTAAAAAATTCACATCCAATCCCCAAGTCGTTCAAAGGTTCTGCCCACACCGCCACACGCAGGTTCCAGGTCAGCTGAGAGTGGGAGTAGGTGGGGAAGGGGATAAGGGAATAGACATGAAAGACAGCAGGGGGGGGGTGTCTGGGGGATATTCAGCTGGTTGTCCTTGGCCTATGTAATACTGCGGAGTTCACCTCAGCCCCTTAGATCGAAAGTGTTCCACAGCCAATGGATCCGTAAACCAGGGCTACTCCAGCTGGGGAGGATTCTCTTCTGAGGTTGCTGCTCAGGGACAATGTCACCCCCAGGAACAAGTTATGAACTTGACCAAACACACTCCCGGGGTCAGACACAGAGTGAAGCTCCCTCCACACCGTTCCATCACACACTCCGGGGTCAGACACAGAGTGAAGCTCCCTCCACACCGTCCCATCACACACTCCCGGGGTCGGACATAGAGTGAAGCCCCCTCCGCACCGTCCCATCACACACTCCTGGGGTCAGACACAGACTGAAGCTCCCTCCACACCGTCCCATCACACACTCCCGGGGTCAGACACAGAGTGAAGCTCCCTCTGTGCTGCCTGTAGCTGAGTGGATTACCGGTATAATTCAATACCTGAACGGGTGAGAGGGAGCGAGGAGCTGAAAGACTGGCACAAGAGCAAATGGTGCTGACCATTGTGTTTGTAAAGACAGTTTTTACAGTCACCAGTGAAGGAACTCCCAACAATTCGGGATCCCCTGTGCTCGAGCCTAGTTTGAACACACCATCCAGTCGTTTCCTGAGACCATGTTGCCTGCAGAACCCCAGACAATTGGTACCCTCTTGTCTCCCGTCTGCGCAGGCCTTTCCCCCCACCCCCAGAGTCTGACTTCAGCTTCAACGCCGAGGGTCATACCTGAGTACCCCCACCCCGTGACACTCCCCACAGCCGCAAGGTCAGTCTGGAAACGCGGGTCCCCTATCGGCCGTGCTCCCTGGGGTGTGGGTAGTGCAGAGGGAGCATCCTCCCAACTCCCCATCGAACCCCCACCATCTGGCGTCCGTTAAACGGCAGCTGGGGAGCACTGTCCATCCGCCGGGGATCGTCGGGTGGGACTGTACCCCGTCCCACTTGAGGTGAGCCGCTGCTCTCACCAGTCAGGGGGCGGCAGAGACCCCTCCATAAGTCTCCTTGCCTTCTGTTCCAGGGCGGGAGTACTGGTGTGTGGGTAGTTGCGGCGCAGTAACGGGATGGACATTTGGTCACTGTCAGCTCAACGGAGAGAGAAACAGCAACGTTTCCATGTGCGTTGGAAGAAGAGGAGCCGGGACGAACAGTCCCTACAGTCCCAGGCGACAGTCAGCAACTCTCTCTGTCTCTGTCCCTGTCCCGGACAGTAGGTCGTTACCACTTCCCCCTCTTGCTCCAGTCCTTGGGCGTGAAGTGCAGGCACTTTGAGTCGATCCGCAGGTGCCTCTTCATCATGGCCTTCTCGTGGCCTTCAACGATGTCCTCCGACAGGGTGAGGATGTACTGACCCTGCAACAGACCGACCGGCACCCGGCAGCATTCAATCAGATGGTTCAGTACACAGCCGTCTCTGTTCCTTTGCTGCCTCCCTCCTTCCTTACCCCCCCACTCCCTCCTCACTGCCCTACACTCACCACCCCTCCCTCAGTGTGACACTCCCTCCTCGCTGCCTCTCCCTCAGTGTGACACTCCCTCCTCACCCCACTCCTCAACGTGACACTCCCTCCTCGCCGCCTCTCCCTCAGTGTGACGCTCCCTCCTCGCCGCCTCTCCCTCAGTGTGACTCCCTCCTCGCTGCCTCTCCCTCAGTGTGACACTCCCCCCTCACCGCCTCTCCCTCAGTGTGACACTCCCTCCTCACCGCCTCTCCTCTGTGACGCTCCCTCCTCACCACCCCTCCCTCAGTGTGACACTCCCTCCTCACTGCCTCTCCCTCAGTGTGACGCTCCCTCCTCACCGCCTCTCCCTCAGTGTGACTCCCTCCTCGCCGCCTCTCCCTCTGTGACGTTCCCTCACCACCCCTCCCTCAGCGTGACGCTCCCTCCTCACCACCCCTCCCTCAGCGTGACACTCCCTCCTCACCGCCTCTCCCAGTGTGACACTCCCTCCTCGCCGCCTCTCCCAGTATGACACTCACTCCTCGTGGTCCCCATCCCTGGGATCTGGTTCTCTTACAGAGCAGCCGTCAGTCGAACTGCCTATCAGAGGGTGTTCTGTACAGAGTCTACTTGCCCACAACAGGGGAAGCCGGATGGGTGACCCACCCCCACCCCCCGGGTACAATGGTGCCTACCTTGTAGTAGTTAATCAGATTGAGGTACTGTAGGGTGGAGATGACATCCTCTTTCTTAATACTCGTTAGTTCACTGATCTCACTGAGTGTGGGAGAGGAAGGAACGGCGGGGGGAGAGAGAGAGAGAAAAAGTTATTTTTTCCCAATACACGTGTTTTTAATTGAACATAGAACAGTACAGCCTAAGAACAGGCTATTCAGCTTACAATGCTTAACTGAGTTAATTAAGTACCTAACTAACTAATCCCTTTGGCCCACACAATATCCACATCCCTCCATTAACCACATATTCATTTAAGAGCTTTATAAATGCCTCTATCCTATCTGCCTTTCCGCCAACCCAGGCAAAAATTCTCTGTGCAAAATTAAGTGAAATTTAAGAGACTACTAGACGGGTATATGGAGGAATTTAATGGTGGGGGGGTATATGGGAGGCAGGGTTTGAGGGTCAGCACAACATTGTGGGCCGAAGGGCCTGTACTGTGCTGTTCTATTCTATGTTCTAAAAGTTATTTACCCCGCATGTCCCCTCAGCTTGTAATGGCTATGTTTGTCACTACAAACTAAAAGCACTGTTTTAGCTTTGATTGACCCTCTATACTGTTCAATAAAGTATGGATGTAAGTGAATGTGTAGCAACACACATCAAAGTTGCTGGTGAACGCAGCAGGCCAGGCAGCATCTCTAGGAAGAGGTACAGTTGACGTTTCAGGCCGAGACCCTTCGTCAGGACTAACTGAAGAGCTAGTAAGAGATTAGAAAGTGGGAGCGGGAGGGGGAGATCCAAAATGATAGGGGAAGACAGGAGGGGAAAGGATGGAGCCAAGAGCTGGACAGGTGATTGGCAAAAGGGATATGAGAGGATCATGGGACAGGAGGCCCAGGGAGAAGGAAAAGGGGGAGGGGGAAAGCCCAGAGGATGGGCAAGGGGTACAGTGAGAAGGACAGAGGGAGAAAAAGGAGAGAGAGAGAAAGAATGTGTGTATAAAAATAAATAAACGGATGGGGTACGAGGGGGAGGTGGGGTATTAACGGAAGTTTGAGAAGTCAACGTTCATGACATCAGGTTGGAGGCTACCCAGACTGTACCTCTTCCTGCTGCCTGGCCTGCTGCGTTCACCAGCAACTTTGATGCGTGTTGCTTGAAATTCCAGCATCTGCAGATTTCCTCGTGTTTGCGTCAGTGAATGTGTGTCAGTTTCCAAAGTAATTCTCCCAATCGGCCTCCCGTGGTGAAACAGGAAGTCTATGTTCTTCAGAGATGATGGTGCCTGCTTACTGTGGGACTAGATTCCCCCAGTGAAATCACGTTACGATTGATTTGGCCTGTGTGATATAGTATTTGCTGATTTGTCAGTTGTGTTATATCCAATATGCATCATGGAAACGGAACTATCTGCAAACAGAAATAGGCGAAGGCCGCTTGGCTCCTCCTGTCTGTGGCACTGATCAATACGGTCAGATTCTGGAACAGCTTCTTCCCCTCCACCACCAGATTTCTGAATGAACATCGAACCTGTCAGCAGTATTCTTTGTTCTCTTTTCTGCGCTACTTATTTAATATATAATACTTCTTATAATTGATAGTATTTTTATGTATTGCAATGCACTCCTGCCTCAAAACAAATTTCATGATGTCAGTCATATTGAACCTGACTTTCATTCTTCTAACCCAGTGCAACTTCTCTATAACTCCAGATCTTAGAGTCATAGAGCACAACTCTGAAACAGGCCCTTTGGCCCATCTAGTCTATGCCAAACTCTTATTATGCCTAGTCCCAGCGACCTACACCTGGACCAGTCCTCCATATCCCTCCCATCCATGTAATTATCCAAGCTTCTCTTAAATGTTGCAGTGGAATCCGAATCTGACACATCCGCCGGCAGCTCGTTCCACCCTTGCACCACCCTCTGAGTCAAGAAGTTCCCCCTCATGTTCCCCTTAAATATTTCACCTTTCATCCTTAACCTTTCTAGTCTCACCCAACCTCTGTGTGTGTGTGTGTGTGTGGGGGGGGAGAGCCCGTTTGCTTTTACCCTATCTATACCCTTCACAGTATGGTAGTTTAGTGGTTAGCCTTAACCTGTTCAATCTTTCGCTGTAACTCAGGTCCTCCAGTCCCGGCAACATCTGTGTAAATTTTCTCTGTACTCTTTCAACTTTATTTACATCCTTCCTGTGGTACGTGACCAAAAACTGTACACAATATTTAAAATTAGGCCTCACCAATGTCTTGTACAACCTCAACATAACATCCTATCTCCTGTACTCAATACTTGTTATCAATATACCTGTATCAATATTGTTATTCTGTTTATAATTTTGGAAAATTAATAAAAAGATTCAAAAAGAAAGGATTTATGAAGGCCAACATGGCAAAAGCTTTCTTTATGACCCTACCTACCTGTGACACCACTTCCAATGAATTAAGGACCTGGATGACCAGGTCCCCCGATCTACCACACTCCTTAATGCCCTACCGTTCACTGTGTAAGACTTTTGCTGGTTTGCCCTTCCAAAGTGCAGTACCTCACACCTGTCTGCATTAAATTCCATCTCCTCTTCTCCAAACAATCTACCGATCTCACTCTGGGTACCCTCGGTGACTTAGCCAACGGTGGGGGTGGCCCCTGAGCCTTCTCTGTAAATCCAATTCCCCGAGGTGGGACAAAAGAGCAAGGAGGCCACAGCACAGTGCAAGGTATCTCCTCCGAGCTCCGAGATGACATCAGGGGTGGCAGTCAGGAATTCTGTCCCGGCTTGGGTGTTGGGGGTGGGGTGAGCCAACCGAGAATTAGTCGGAGTTTTCTTTTAATTGTTGGCTGGGGAAGTCGAGAGAGCACACGTCAGTCATCACTGAGGGGTCAGTAGTGGAAAGAGTGAGCAGCTTCAAGTTCCTGGGTGTCAATATCTCAGAGGATCTGTCCCGGGTACAATATATTCCAAGCTGACCAACACAAACGACGTATAGTGGATTCTGGGTGATCAGGTCATCCGTTATTCAGGGAAGCCACTTATTTGGGACAACTCTAAAAAGAACAAAATCTAATTGAGAAAATAGCTGGGATTCCCTTAATTTATTTGGGACGGGAGACTGTTGCCGAACAGTCTCTAACTCGCATCGGTCTCACGCACCTCAGTGGCCGTTAGCCACTACAGCGTGCTTACGGCGAACCGATTTTAAAATAGTGTCAGATGTACGTGTGTCATTGATAGTTGGCAAGAAATAAGCAGCAAGGCAATCCACAGTGGTTTCAAGCACTCGGGCTTGGAGATGCCAGAAACAGCCGGGACTAAAAATGAAATGATTTCATTACTTCAACAATTAGGGACTATGAAGAATTTGAAGGTATCGACAATCACCTTGAGTGTTACAATGAAAATGAAGATTTGGAGGATGCTACTGTCGACAGCATTGTATGAAGGCAGTCCATTATCTGCACCAGGAGTCTGAGCTGATTTTGTTCATTTAGTCAACCAAAAGAACAGGGCAGCATACATCAGATGAATTCCTCTGTTGATAACTATTAGGAACTAATTCACAATTTTATAGTACCATCGTGGTAAAGGTAGTGTTCTAATTTGTTCTGTATTTCATTTAATTACATAATTTGTTACTCAATTAAATGGTAGTTTGACTTTTTTTTTGTCTTTTGTTCCATGAAACTTTGACTAATTGTAGCAGCTGCTTAATTGGGCCAAAAAGTACTGGTCCCGATGTGTCCCAGTTAACCAGATGTAGATGTGACAAATAAAACTCATCTTTAAACGGATTCCTGACTCCAAAACAAAAGACCGCCTTCTTCACCCCCCTCCGTCCCCACACCCACCGCAGGGAACTGCACCAGACTCACTTGATGGTGATCTGCGGCCGCTCCCCGTTCTCTGACTTCAGCTCCATGAGGATCTCCAGGATGGTCTGTGACCAGTAGCTGCGGTAGGAGAGCAGCCCCAGGTCGGACAGCGGCTTCTCCGGCGTCCCCGTCTTCCCCTCTACCTTCGACAGCTCGTAGCCTGGGAGACATAGACACACGTCAGGGGCTCCGCTCATTGGGAGGGCGTGGTTTGAAAATCAAGTTCATGTTATTTTTTTCAAATTTACTTCCTTTGGAGATAGAGTGTGGAACAGGCCCTTCGAGTCCCGCCACCCAGCAACCCGTCTATTTAACCCTAGCCTAATCACCGGACAATTTACAATGACCAATTACCTACTTGAATGTTCTCCCTGTGACCACGTGAGTTTGCCCTGGCTTCCTCCCACATCCCAAAGACTTACGGGTTAGGATTAGTGAGCTGTGGGAAGGCTGTTGTTGGGTCTGGAGGACCTGAGCTATACAGAAAGATTGAATAGGTTAGGACTGTATTCCTTGGAATGTAGAAGATTGAGAGGAGGTTTGATAGAGGTGTACAACATTATGAGGAGTATAGACAGGGTAAATGCAATCAGGATTTTTCCACTGAGGTTGGGTGGGACTACAACCAGAGGTCATGGGTTAAGGGTGAAAGATGATAAGTTTAACAGGAACATGGAGGGGAAACTTCTTCACTCAGAGGGTGGTGAGAATGTGGAACGAGCTGCCAGCACAAGAGGTGCATGTGTGATCGATTTCAATGCTTAAGGGGAGTATGGATAAGTAGGGGTAGGGGTCCCGGTGCAGGTCGATGGGAGTAAGCAGTTTAAACGTGGATTAGATGAGCTGAAGGGCCTGTTTCTGTGCTGTACTTTTCTATGACTCTACGATGGCACAGAAGCGTGTTGACACTTGTGGGTTGTCCCCAAGCATAACCTTTGCTGCTTTGATTTGACACAAATGACATGTTTCATTGGATTTCATGGTGTTTATGTGACAAATAAAGCTCATCTTTTTTTAAAATCTTTATTTGATCCCCGTGACAGAGGCAAATCAGGAAGATCTAATACTTACTGAACTCAATCAGTAACTTGCCGTAGCCCCTCCTCTGGTATGGGGGCAGTGTTAATATACAGGCCACGTTGTAATCCTCTGTTGACTCCTTCTCCTATTGAGGCAAGAAACACCTCGATTAACACAGCCCTCGAACCAACACGCAGCTGAAGTTACACAGTTTTTTAAAGCTGTCCTCCTTCAGGGACGCGGCCCGAAACGTCAACTATTTGTTCCCCTCCATAGACACTGCCTGCCCTCCAGCATCCAGTTCCTCCACCATTTTGGGTACGAGTTACTCTGGATTTCCGGCATCTGCAGAATCTCCTGTTTTTGTAATGGTGTTTGTTGGCGGATACGGTGGTCACAGGTTTGTAAAGTTCCTAGTTTATCGTCAAATGCCAAGTCCACGTGTGCACAAGTGCAATGATGAACTTCCTTGTAGAAACTTCACAGGTACATAGCATCCACCCCAAAAATATACATTGAACATAAACTGTTAGAAACAATTCGGAAAGTGTGTCGTCTGGGGGGGTTGATGGTTGGGTTGAGTTGTTCTCTGAGCCAGGCAATTTTCTTGCAAACGTTTCATCACCACGCCAGGAGACATCATCGGTGCGCTGTTGATTGTGGTGTGTCCTCTGAATGCTTGGCCTTTCTATACTTATCAATCAGCTGGTTGGCCGTCATTACAGAAGCTCAGCTGCGATATGGGGAGGAGGTCTCGTCGCTGATCGGCTCCTTGCATTGCGGTCAGGGATTTTGCCCGCATCGGCTCATAAATAAGATCGAGGCCTGTGTGTCCGTTTACAGAACTGTATTCGGAAAACCACGTTTCTACCCATGAAGGTCGAGGGGGGCACGAATTTGACTGGGCCTCAAGTGAAAGTCATGGGGCAAACCTGCGGCATGCAGGAAAATTCATAGAAGCGTGGTCTGTTTCATAGAAACAGACATGAAGACCTGGGTCCTATTTATGAGCCAATGTAGGCACATTTCCAGACCACAACGAACAAGAGTTCACCACACAACCAACCAGCTGATTGATAAGTATGGAAAAGCCAAGCATTTGGAGGACACACCACAATCAACAGCGCACTGATGACGTCTCCTCGTGCAGTGATGAAACGTTTGCAAGAAAATTGCCACAATCGGAGAACTCAACCCAAACGTAAATTGTTAACGATTTTTACAAGAAATCCCAATTAGTATAAGTAAAAAAATCCACTTTTGTGCAAAGTACTAAACCGTAGTGATGAGGGTTGTACCAGGTGGTTCAAGATCTGAATGGTTGAAGGGAAGTATCTGTTCTGCATCTATGAAGGGGTTTAAACGGTTGACATTTCGGGCTGAGACCCTACATCAGGACCGAAATTTCATCAGGTCTCAGCCCGAAGGATGCCCAGCATCTCCGAATCGCTTGTGTCTTGGGGCAGTGCCTCCTGTACAATGGTGGGGAGGGGTGTGCCTGCGATGTACGGGGCAGAGTCCAATACTCTCTGCAGCTTCTTACGTCCCTGCGCATTCGGAATGCCGGACCAGACCAGTCAGAAAAGCAATAAGACTGAACCCAAAAATTCTATCTGGGAAGGCTGAGAAGTGGAGGGTTGGTGATATAGAGGACCTCTAGTGTGAAGGAGTCAGTTGTGTGGATAAGCCAACAATATTACCAGGAGCAAGGGTGACTGTACAGAAGGAAGGAACTGTACAGGTCCTGGCTGGGTGGTTAAAGCAAGCCTTACCCCAATGAAGCCAATAGTTAGTTTGACTTAATGATGCACTAGCCACCATGGAAATGAATTCAACTGGGAATTCAGAGGGAATATGCGGAAGATGGGGAGAATTTGGGACTCGCTGTCACCGAATCACAGAAGGGAATGTCGGACTCCTCCGGCTGCCTTCCACATTCCAAAGACGTATGGTTACAGTCAGGGTAGGTAGGGTTAGATTTCGGCATCTGCAGAATCTCTTGTGTCTAAGGTTAATAAATTTCCAGGGGAAAAGACTGTGTGCATTCTACCCCAGCGGTCCCCATCCACCGGGCCGCGAGGAAACGATATGAGTCAGCTGCACCTTTCCTCATTCCCTGTCACTCACTGTTGAACTTGAACACAGGGTTGCCAACTGTCCCGTATTTGCCAGGACATCCCGTATATTGGGCTAAATTGGTTTGTCCCATACAGGACAGCCCCTGTCCCCTATTTCCCCCGCTAAGGTAGAGCGTTCCTGTGAAACCTTTCGTGCCGAAATGGCATGAAGCGAAGAAGCAATTACCATTAATTTATATGGGAAAAATTTTGAGCGTTCCCAGACCCAAAAAATAACTTAACAAATCATACCAAATAACACATAAAACCGAAAATAAATAACACTAACATATAGTAAAAGCAGGAATGATATGATAAATACACAGCCTATATAAAGTAGAAATAATGTATGTACAATATAGTCCGGAAGATGAAGGCAAAAGCGATTTGTGGGGGAAAAAAAAATCAGCACGTACGCACATGTGCACGTCACGCATGCAAGGCTTCATGGTCATGGTAGTCTTTCCTGGGGTAAAGTGTCCCGGGATTTGACTGCTACTTTTGTCCCTTATTTGGGAGTGGGAAAGTTGGCAACCCTAACTGTAAAAGACATGTTCAGGTGAGTTTAACCCTACTTGAACACCACCCCCCCACCCCCACCCCCTGGTCGGCCGGTCTGCAAGAATATTGTCAATATTAAACCGGTCCGCGGTGCAAAAAAGGTTGGGGACCCCTGTTCTACCCTATCTATGCCCCCTCAAGGGTTCTGTGTGCCTCTATAAGGTCACCCCTCGGTCTCCAACGTTCTAGTGAATAAAGTCCCAGCCTGTTCAACCTCCCCCTAGCGGTTAACGCAACGCTCCACAGCGCGGCGATTCAGGTTCAATTCCTGCCGCTGTCTGTAAGGAGTTTGTACATTCTCCCACGTTCCAAAGACGCACGGGTTAGGGGTTAGTGAGTCGTGGGCGTGCTACGTTGGTGACGGAAGCGTGGCCACACTTACAGGTGCCCCAGCGCAATCCTCAGGCTGTGTTGGTCGTCGACAGAAATGGCGCACTTCACCGTATGTTTCGATGTAGACGTGGCAAATAAAGCTCATCTTCGCCTGATCCCGAACCGCTGGACAAACTCAGCGGGTCGAGCAGCGTCTATGGAGGGAGGTGGACCAGTGCCCCAGTGATTAGTGTTTAATTCCTGCTGCTGTCTGTAATGAGTTTGTACGTTCTCCCTGCGACCGTGTGGGTTTCCTCCGGGTGATCCGGTTCCCTCCCACAGTCCAAGGACATACGGGTTAGGGTTAGTGAATCACGGTTATACGTGGAAATATGGCGATATTCGAGGGCTGCCCCCAGCACCTCCTCAGTTCCTGTTGATGGCGGACACAATTACAATGCATTTTGCTGCACCTGCGATAAGCAAAGCCGATATTTTACCTTTGAGAAGTAGCCGACAATGTGGAAGCCTTTGCAGTCGTACTCGGTCATCACGTAGAAGAGGAAGGGGTCGGTGTCGTAGTACAGCGTCTTGTGGTCCAGAAAGCACTTGGCCAACAGGCACAGGTTCTGGGAGTAGTTCTGTCCGCAATGAGAAAACAAGCAACAAGTAGGTGGGAGAACAGGCCTCGGGATACAAGCCCCCCAATCCCGCCCAACCCATGCACACCCCTCCGTACTGACAACCACACACAATATTATTAAATTGTGGGTACGTGAATTGGCGAGACCGGAGTTCCAGGCCTAACGTTCAGGGTCTCTGTCATCGGAGAGTCCAGCATTCGAAGCCTAGCATTCAGGTTCTTGGTCATCGCAAAGTCCAGTGCTCGAGGACTAACATTTGGGGTCTTGGTCATCGGAGAGTCCAGCATTCGAAGCCTAGCATTCAGGTTCTCGGTCATCGCAAGGTCCAGTGCTCGAGGACTAACATTTGGGGTCTTGGTCATCAGAGAGTCCGGTGTTCAAGGACTAGCGTTCGGGGTCCTGGTCATCGGAGAGTCCGGTGTTCAAGGACTAGTGTTCGGGGTCTTGGTCATCCGAGAGTCCAGCGTTCAAGGACTAGCGTTCGGGGTCCTGGTCAGCCGAGAGTCCCTGGTCATCCGAGAGTCCAGCGTTCAAGGACTAGCGTTGGGGGTCCTGGTCATCCGAGAGTCCCTGGTCATCCGAGAGTCCAGCGTTCAAGGACTAGCGTTCGGGGTCCTGGTCATCAGAGAGTCCGGTGTTCAAGGACTAGTGTTCGGGGTCCTGGTCATCCAAGAGTCCAGTGTTCAAGGACTAGCGTTCGGGGTCCTGGTCATCGGAGAGTCCGGTGTTCAAGGACTAGCGTTCGGGGTCTTGGACATCGGAGAGTCCAGTGTTCAAGGACTAGCGTTCAGGGTCCTGGTCATCCGAGAGTCCGGTGTTCAAGGACTAGCGTTCGGGGTCCTGGTCATCCGAGAGTCCCTGGTCATCCGAGAGTCCAGCGTTCAAGGACTAGCGTTCGGGGTCCTGGTCATCAGAGAGTCCGGTGTTCAAGGACTAGCGTTCGGGGTCCTGGTCATCCAAGAGTCCAGTGTTCAAGGACTAGCGTTCGGGGTCCTGGTCATCCGAGAGTCCAGTGTTCAAGGACTAGCGTTCGGGGTCCTGGTCATCGGAGAGTCCGGTGTTCAAGGACTAGCGTTCGGGGTCTTGGACATCGGAGAGTCCAGTGTTCAAGGACTAGCGTTCAGGGTCCTGGTCATCCGAGAGTCCAGCGTTCAAGGACTAGCGTTCGGGGTCTTGGACATCGGAGAGTCCAGCGTTCAAGGCCTGGTTTCATTCATCATCATCAGCGAGTGCAGCAGCTGAAAGTGAAGATTGGAGCCCAAAGATCGATCAGCAGTCCGGAAGTGAGGCCGGAGCCGAGTCCACTCGGGAAGTCAAGTCCCGATGGCCTAAGCAATGGGTCCGCTTGGAAAGTTAAAATCCGACGACCACTCTGGAACCCCGAGTCCACTCGGGAAGTCGAGGCCTAATGTCTATGAATCCACAAGTCTGAGGCTGGAATCCAGAGAGAGCCTGAGGCTGGGGCGTGTGTTTTTGTGTGTGTCAGAGCTTGTTTTCCTGTTGTTTTGTTCACTGTACGTTTGATGCACATGCAATAAATAAACCTGAATCTAAAATTCATAAACACATTAGGCACACCTGCTCGTTAATACGAATCAGCCAATCATGTGGCAGTGACTCAATGCATAAAAGCACGCAGACACGGTCACGAGGTCCAGTTGTTGTTCAGACCAAACATCAGAATGTGGAAGAAATATGATCTAAGTGACTTTGACCGTGGAATGCTCATTGATGTCAGACGGGTTTGAGTACGTGAGAATCTGCTCGTCTCCTGGGATTTTCCCACTCAACAGTCTCTGGAGTTTACAGAAAATGGTGAGAGAAACAAAAAAACATCCAGAGAGCGGCAGTTCTGTGGGTGAAAATGCCGTGTTAATGGGAGAGGTCAGAGGAGAATGGCCAGACTGGTTCAAGCTGACAGGAAGAAAACAGTAACTCAAATAACCACCCGTTACAACAGCGGTGTGAGAAGAGCATCTCTGAATGCACAAAACATCAAATCTTGGACTGGATGGGCTACAGCAGCAGGAGACCACGAACAGACACTCAGCGTCCAGTTTATTAGGTGCTGGAGGCAACTGATAGAGCGTAGATTCCTATGAACAGCAGGAGTAGTTTCACACTTCCAGTAATCTTTGTTCATCAGTCATGTGTGTGTTGCTGCTATTTATTACAATGTTATGCACCTGGGCCAGGGGGTGGTGACAGCACCATAACGTGGCGGTTAGTGTAACGCTTTACTGTGCCAGCAACCAGCCATCAGGGTTCAATTGCCACCACTGTCTGTAAAGAATTTGTACCTTCTCCCTGTGGCCATCTGGGTTTCCTCAGGTGCTCTGGTTTCCTCCCACATTCCAAAGGCAGTAAGTTGTGGACGTGTTGATGCCAGAAGCGTGGCGACACTTGTGGGCCCCCACAGCACATCCCCGGACTGCGCTGGTCATTGACGCAAACGACATATTTCACGATGTACGTCTGGCCAACGATGCTAGTCTTTATCTTCTTGACCTGAAACGCCAATTGTCCATCTCCCTCCACAGACTCTGCCCGAGCCGCTGAATTCCTCCAGCAGGTAGTGTGTATTACTAGAGCAACTTATCTCCCTAAACGATTAACCCCCAGTGAGCACGGTGAGGGCAAGACAGGGCAACGGACATGTGTTTTTACCTTGTTTTTCCTGCCGTCAATTTCGAAGAAGGAAATGGTTCCCTTCCGGTAGATTTCATTCCCTGGCGGATGACGCAGATTGCATTTGGTCTGAAGGGAGACAACAGTAGAATGATGGGTAGTGTTGGTGTAAGCGAAGACACCTGTCTCTTTAAGAACAGTTCCGGTGGACTGTCAGTATCTCCCAACTGCACGAAACACCTTACCTGGCAATTCTAACCACTCCTTTCACAGAGTTTCACTCTTGTAGTCCCCACTGCCGATACAATGACTGCTCAGCACATCACAGAAACTAGTCTCCCCTCCATGGACTCTGTCTATACTTCCCACTGCCTCAGTAAAGCAGCCAGCATAATCAAAGACACCCCCCCCCAAATCCCCATCCTAGACATTCTCTCTTCTTCTCCCCTCCCATCAGGCAGAAATTAAAAAAAAAACCTGAAAGCACATACCACCAGGTTTAAGGAGAGCTTCGACAGTCCTGTGCAAAAGTCTTAGGCGCGTACGTACAGCTTGGCTGCCTCTGACTTGTGCACAGTACTGAACCTGTCAATGTGGAATGGAGAGCGAGTTTGTAAATCTGGCGGAAGCAAAGGATGTTGGGAACAGCGAGGGTGGGGCGCCGTGGCAGGGAGGGGTGTGGGACAGGTAGCAAAGAAGGAGTGGGGAGAGTGGCGTGGATGCAGACACACCAGGCAAGGCTATTTGATTCCCTCCCCTCTCCGTGCTCCCTTTCCCAAACACAATTCTCACTGCCCCCTTCCCACTCTCAGTCCACAATAGAGACCCATATCAGAATCAGGTTTATCATCACTCACACGTCATGAAATTTGTGTTTTTTTTGCAGCAGTACTGCACAATACATAAGATTACTACAGTACTGTGCAAAAGTCTTAGCCACGCCAGCTATACAGTATGCTAGAAAGTTTGTGAACCCTGTAGAATTTTCTCTATTTTTACCTAAAATGTGATCAGATCTTCACGCAAGTCCTAAAATCAGATAAAGTGGACCCAATTAAATAAATAACACAAAGAACATATTTATTAATTTATTTATTGAGAAAAATGATCCAATATTACATGTATTTGTTGGAAAAAATATTTCAACTTCTGGGGTATTGCCTTCTACAAAAGCTATTTGGAGGCAGGTGTTGATGAGATTGATGAGGTGTTGAACCAATGAGATGAGATTGGAGGCGTGGGTCATAGAGATGTCCTGCCCTTTCAAAAAGACACACAAAGTCATGTTACTGACAGAGCTTGCTCTTCTCAAGAAAGGTCTGTTTATGTGCACCAGGCCTTGATCAGAACAACTTTCAGAAGAAGAATTGTAGAGATGCATGAAGCCGGAAAAGGCTACAAAAGTAGTTCTGAAGACCTGCGTGATCATCAGTCCACAGTAAGAGAACTTGTCTACAAATGGAAGAAATTCAGTACTGTTGCTACTCTCCCGAGGAGTGGGGTCCTGGAAAGATCACACCAAGGGCACAACGTGTAATGCTGAAGGAGGTGAAAAAGAATCCAAGGGTAACAGCAAAAGACCTGCAGAAATCTCTAGAACTTGCTACTAAAGTCTCTGTTCATGTATCCACTATAAGAAAAACACTGACCGATAATGGTGTTCATGGAAGGACACCATGGAGGAAATCACTGCTCTTCAAAAAACAAACATTGCTGCACATCTAAAGTTTGCAAAAGACCATCTGGATGTTCCACAAAGCTTCCGGGACAATGTTCTGTGGACATATGTAACAAAAGCTGAACTTTTTGGTAGAAATACAGACTGCTATGTTTGGAGGGAAAAAGACACTGCACACCAGCTCCAAAACGCCATCCCAGCTGTGAAGCACGGCAGAAGGATCATCATGGTTTGGGGCTGCTTTGCTGCCTCAGGGCCTGGGCAGCTTGCAATCATTGAGGGAACAACGAATTCAATATTGTACCAAGACATTTCACAGGAGAATGTAGCAGTCCATCACCTGAAGTTTAATAGAAGTTGGATAATGCAACAAGACAATGATCCGAAAGACAAGAGTAAATCAACAACAGAATTGTTCAAAGAGAAGAAAATTCTTGTTTTGGAATGGCCAAGTCAAAGTCCTGACCTTAATCCTATAGAAACGTCGTGGAAGGACCTGGAGCAAGCAGTTCATGCAAGGAAACCCACCAACGTCCAGAGTTGAAGCAGTTTTGTGAGGAGGAATGGCGTAAAATTCCTCCCAGTTAATGTGCAGGACTGGTCAACAGTTACCAGAAACATCTGGTTGAAGTTAATGCTGTACAAGGTGTACAAGGTGGGGGGGGGGTCACAGCAGTTACTGAAAGCAAAGATTCACATACTTTTTTCCAACAAATACATGTAATATTGGATAATTTTTCTCAATAAATTAATGACGAAGTATAATGTTTTCTGTGTTATTCATTTAATTGGGTTCTCTTTATCTAGTTTTAGGACTAACGTGAAGATCTGATCACATTTTTAGGTCATATTTATGCAGAAGTAGAGAAAATTCTACAGGGTTGACAAACTTTCTGGTATTTTTATGTGCCTAAGTCTTTTGCACAGTATCGTACCTTGCTGGTATAAGAGTTCCCTAGTACATTAAGACCCTTGACCTCACAATCTACCTCGTTATAAGCTTGCACCTTATTGTCTGCCTGCACTGCACTTTATCTGCAACTGTTACACTTCATTCCGCATTCTGTTACTGCTTTGCCTCGTTCTACCTCAATGTACCGTGTAATGAACTCATCTGTATGAACACCGATACACCTGTACATCCATACCAGCGACAATCAACTCCAATAAACCGTCTGTAAAAGGATCACCGTAAAGAGATCTGGATCCCTTAGCAAGGCACAGGCAAACGAAGTAGCCTCCGTTGGAGTGGGCAGTGTTAAGAGTGGGGATTTCAGGCTGTAGCTCTTCAAGGCTTCAGCAAGGACAGGCTTGAGTGAGAGAAGGTGAAAAGGTGTAGGTGGATTTTTTTCCCCAGTTTATTTATTGTTTCCTTATTTATAAATGCACAGTTGGAACAGTAGAGATGCCAGGCAGGTAAATGCTCCTCTTGTGGGATATGGGAAGGCAGGTAAATGCATCCAGCTGCAGCTTCTAACACTCCATGTTAAGGAGCTGGAGCTGGAACTGGATGAACTCCAGATCATTCGGGAGGCGGAGAGGGCGACAGATAGGACATATAGGGAGGTAGTTACACCCAAGGTGCAGAACACAGGAAACTGGGTGACAGTCAGGAAGGGGAAGGGGTTAAGGAGCCAGTGCAGAGTGACCCTGTGGCCATCCCCCTCAACAACAGATACATCACTTTAGATACTGTTGGCTAGGGGATGACCTAGTAGAGGAAGGTCTCAGCGATCAGGTCTCTAGCACTGAGTCTCTGTGATTCAGAAAGGAGGGGGGCAGAAGAGGTGAGCTATGGTGATAGGGGATTCATTAGTTAAGGGAACAGAAAGGAGATCCTATGGATGAGAACGAGATTCCTGGATTGATACGTGCCAGGGTCCCAGACATCTCGGATAGAGACTTCAACATTCTTAAGTGGGAGGGTGAGAGACCAGAGGTCGTGGTCCATATAGGTACCAATGACACAGGTAGGAAGAGGGACGAGGTTCTGCAAAGTGAGTTCAGGAAGTTAGGTACTAAGTTAAAGGACAGGACTGCCAGGGTTGTGATCGCAGAAGTGCTACCCATGCCACATTTTAGTGAGGCCAGAAATAGGAAGATTGTACAGTTTAACACGTGGCTGTTGGAGTTGGTGTAGGAGGGAGAACTTCAGATTTTTGGATCACTGGGTTCCAGGGGAGGTGGGACCTGTACAGAAGAGATGGTTTGCATGTAAATTGGAGGGGGACTAATATCGTAGCAGGAAGATTTACTAGTACTGTACTAGGGTGGGGGGGGGGGGGGATCGGTTTAAACTACAGTTGCAGGGCGATGGGTACCAGAACAGATAGTGGAGAGGTTGTGGAGACACATGTTGTTAATTCCTGAGACAAAGTCAGGAATCAAAAGGTGCGACTAATGTTCTGAGCTGCGAATATTTCAATACACGAAGTATCACTGGAAAGGCGGATGAGCTCAGGGCATGGATCAACAACTGGAATTATGATGTTGTAACCATTTGTGAGACTCGGTTGCAGGAGGACCAGGACTGGCAGATCAATATTCCGGGGTTCCCGTTGTTTCAGACGCGACGGTGCGGGAGGGGTGGCATTACTAGTCAGGGACAATGTCACAGTAGTGCTGTGTCAGGACAGGCTGGAGAACTCGTCTAGTGAGGTGTTATGGGTGGAACTGAGGAATAAGGAAGGTATCACTACATTAATATGCCCGGCTGGTAGCGTAGTGGCATCAGCACCGGACTTCAGAGCGAAGGCTCCCGAGCTCGAACCCAGCCCGCTCCCCAGGCACGCTTTCCATCCGTGCTGGGTTGAGCATCGAGCTAGCAACTCGACCTTGTAAAAAAAGAAATTGCCTGCTACAGAAACATCAACTCTCTCTTGAGTTTAAAAGGCAACTTCCATTTCCTTCCTACATTAATATTATAGACCACGCAACAGTCTATACAAAATTTAGAGAGAACAAACTTGTGGAGATTGTAGACTGTTGATAGGGTGGTTAAGAAGGCATATGGTGTGCTGACTTCATTAATCAGTTGGGGGTGGGAGCAACGAGATCAAGAGTCGCGAGGTAACGTTGCAGCTCTATAAGATTCTGGTTAGACAACAATTGAAGTATTGTGTTCAGTTCTGGTTCCATGCCTCCATTATAGGAAGGATGTGGAAGCTTTGGAGAGGGTGCAGAAGAGTTTGACCAGGATACTGCCTGGATTACAGAGCATGGCTCATAGGGATAGGTTGAGTGAGCTCGGGGAACATGCACAAAATGCCGGAGGAACTCAGCAGATCAAGCAGCATCTACGGAAGGGAATAGATTCAGGCAAAGACTCTTCACCAGGGCAGCCATCAGAGACCGCCGGGCTTCACCCGTCCACTCACCAGGTGCCTCTGCAGGCACTTGAGACTCTTTAGGTACTTCAGACAGAACTCGCAGAGGTAGAGGACGGGGAGGGAGGTCAGCTCCTGAGGGTACGGGGAGAAGTACCACGGCTTGAGACGGTGTCGGCCCAGCTCGATGCACTCTATGTTCTTCATCCGAGTGACGATGTCATCGTGGCTCCTGTCCGACACCAGGCTTCCCGTCATCCGCGGGGCCGAGGGGATCCCATCCGAGCTGTCCTGGGAGTCCTGCGGAAGGGAGGAAGGGCGTGAGGGGAGGAGAGGAGAGGAGCCCACGCTTTCCCTGGCTGTTCCGGGAGGGATTAATGGGGTGCGGGGTGGTCCATGCTGGTTTTAGTTCTGTGCGGACAGTTGGAGGGCAGGAGGCAGTTAAACGCTCCGTGATGTCACCAGACACGTTGCAGCGTCACTGTGACATCACAAGACGGTGGAAGGGGGACAGAACCCAAAACCCGTGGCAGGGGAGTGAAACAGGCAGGCCTGAGGTGGTCTGTGCCTGGATCCACTAATAACCCCCTGCCAATTCATGGCTTGTTACGGCAACTGCCCGTGACCACAAGAAACCGCAGAGATGCAGCTCAGCACATCATGGAGACCAGCTTGTTGGCGCCAGAAGCAAGGTGACACTTGCAGGCTGTCCCCAGCACATCCTTGGACTGTGTTGGTCGTTGACGCAAATGACACATTTCACTGTATTTCCCGCAGACTGGAGCAGCCTCCCCTCGGCCCCTCTCATCTCCAGCCCTCCCAGGGCATTACCTCCTCGTCCATCCTCCCGCACCGCGGATCTCTTTCTTCACCACTCCTCCCACAGTGCACAGATGAGGGCTCTATCCTCATCACATCTCTGCACGGCACTCCCTCCTCGCCACCCCTCTGTATCGCAGCGCCCTCTTCTCGCTGACCTTCCCACAGTCAACACCCCCTCCTCATTTCCCCACCCACAGTACATAGAAACATAGAAAATAGGTGCAGGAGTAGGCCATTCGGCCCTTCGAGCCTGCACCGCCATTCAGTACGATCATGGCTGATCATCCAACTCAGAACCCTGTACCTGCCTTCTCTCCATACCCCCTGATCCCTTTAGCCACAAGGGCCATATCTAACTCCCTCTTAAATATAGCCAATGAACTGGCCTCAACTGTTTCCTGTGGCAGAGAATTCCACAGATTCACCACTCTCTGTGTGAAGAAGTTTTTCCTCATCTCGGTCCTAAAAGGCTTCTTCCCCTTTATCCTCAAACTGTGACCCCTCGTTCTGGACTTCCCCAACATCGGGAACAATCTTCCTGCATCTAGCCTGTCCAATCCCTTTAGGATTTTATACATTTCAACCAGATCCCCACTACAACACACTATCCTCACCAACCCTCCAATGGCTCCCTCCTCGCATCCCCTTGAGTGGCGCGGTGGTCCCTCCTCATCACCCCTCCTCTAGTGCAGTGCTCCCTCCTCACTGCCCCTCCCAAAGTACGCACTCATTTCCCAGCCACAGTATAACACTCCCTCCTGACTGCCCTTTCCACAGAGTGGCACTCTCCCCCACACCCCCATTGCCTGTCCCACAACGTGGCACCCCCCCTCCCCAGCCACAGTACAATATACCCTCCCCGCCGCCCCTCCCGCAGTACCGTGGGACCAGCTTGCCCTGGGAGTGGGACTCCAGGCCACCGCTCCCCCCCACCCCCCCACGAGCGATGAGGGAGGAGACGGCAAACAGATAACTCTACCTCGTCAGTGCCCAGGCAGTTGGCCTTCCTTTTCCTCCCCGCCCCCACGGAAACCGGCCTCCTGGCGGAACCATTCTGCTGGAAGGAAAGGAACAATCGCAAGTCAGGCGTAACCCAGCTGTCTCAGACTCGCCGTCGCAGAGCACTCAAACAACACGCGAACGGAGATCCACGTTTATTTTATTTTTTACTGAGATTCAGCACGAATTAACCCCTTCTGGCCCTTCGAGCCACGCCAGCCAGCAACCTCCCAATTTAATCTGAGCCGAGTCTCTGGACGACTTACAGTGACCAATTAAGCTACTAACCGGTACCTCCTCTCTGGACTGTGGGAGGAAACCAGAGCACCCGGAGGAAACCCATGTGGTCACGGGGAGAACGTACAAACTCCTCGCAGACAGCAGCGGGAATTGAGCCCAGGTCACTGGTATTGTAAAGTGTTGTGCTAACCACTACACAACCACGCTAATACCATAAGATACCGTTTAGGAGCAATATTAGGCCATCTGGTTCATCGAGTCTGCTCCACCTCTCCATCATGACTGACTCACTATCCCTCCCAACCCCATTCTCCTGCCTTCTCCCCCGTAACCTTTGATGCCCCTGGCTAATTAGGAACCTATCAAACTCCGCTTTAATTATACACAATGACTGGCCTCTACAGATGTCTGTGGGAACAAATTCCACAGATTCCCCACCCGCTGGCTAAACAAATTCCTCCTCATCTCTGTTCTGAAAGCATATCTTTCTATTCTGAGTCTGTGCCCTCTGGTCCTAGTCTCCCCCACTGTAGGAAACACCCTCTCCACATCCACTCTATCTGTGTCCTCTGGTCCTAGACTCCCCCACTGTAGGAAACATCCTCTCCACATCCACTCTATCTGTGTCCTCTGGTCCTAGACTCCCCCACTGTAGGAAACATCCTCTCCACATCCACTCTATCTGTGTAATCTGGTCCTAGACTCCCCCACTACAGGAAACATCCTCTCCACATCCACTCTATCTGTGTCCTCTGGTCCTAGACTCCCCCACTATAGGAAACATCCTCTCCACATCCACTCTATCTGTGTCCTCTGTTTCTAGACTCCCCCACTATAGGAAACATCCTCTCCACATCCACTCTATCTGTGTCCTCTGGTCCTAGACTCCCCCAACTACAGAAAACATCCTCTCCACGTCCACTCTATCAAGGCCTTTGAATATTTGACAAGTTTCAATGAGCTCCCTGCTCATTCTGCTGAACTCCATCAAGTACAAGCCCAGAGCCACCAATCGCTCCTCACACAGTAACCCTTTGATTCATGAGATCATTCTTCTCAACCTCCTCTGGATCTCCAATGCCAGCACACTTAGCTTAGATACTCGGTCTACCTTGAGGTGGCGAGGCGGAGTTCACTGTGCTCTGGGTAACTGTGGGGGGTTTGAAGGGAAATTGTTACAGGCAAAGGGGGAGTGGGAAATCATAAACTCTGCAGATGCTGGGATTCTTGAGCAACACACCAAATGAATTTTTTCACCCAAAGTTCAAAGTTGAAAGTAAATTTCTTCCCTCAGGCCATTAGGATTCTGCACTCCCTGCCAGTTTGCGTTCAAAGTGTCACTGGTTAATCCGTTCTGTACCTCACAGTATTTTGGTTCCTTAAGGTTGTTACAGCTGGGGGTGGTAATGGGGACAAGCTCCCGCTACTTATTCAATGCTCTCTGTGCCGCACGTCTCAAATCGCCTCTGACAACCAAGCCCAGCTCCTGGCCTTCACCAGTGGCTTAACTACTAAGCCCGGTGGAACTGTTTCTACTGACAGGAGAAGGGGCAAAGGCGGGTTACTGGCGCCTTAAAACCAGTCGCTTCGGGCAGACGGGGCTCGTCAGCCATGGTTGGCAGCTCATCTAGGAGAAGGAAAACTCTGATCTCAAACCTCCGCTGCCTTGTAGCTGTATCCACTCATGGGGAAAGGCTTTGGGAGTAAACCCAAGGGGGAAAATCTGGAGCTGGAGTCCCTAAGACAGTCCTATGTTGAGTTCAATGCTGACTGGCAACTGCTGCAACGTTGCTGGTGCCGAACTGTATCAGTCTCTTGACGTTCCATCAGATGCGTGAAGAGGGGCAGCCACATATTTTCTGGGATTGCCCTAAATTAAGTATATATTGGGAAGGTATTCATAGAACATTAGTTAAGGTACTTAGGTCCTAGATACCTCTGAACTTTGAGATGCTCTATTTGGGGCATGTATTGTTTCTTGAACAGAAGGAAGATATAAAGTTGCTGCAGGCCCTCTTAGTGGCAAGCAAGAAATCAATCACTAGAACGTGGCTAAATCCAATACCACCTACATTAGAAGATTGGCACGAAATTATCTTGGAAATATTTAAAATGGAAAAGTTGACTTACTCCCTGAGAATTCAAAAAGAAAAATTTTATCAAATCTGGAATAAATGGATTGAATATATAACCCCAATGCGAGCAGACTTTAGATGACTCTCCTAATGATTTATACTGCTCTTCTCATCAACACAGTAATATTGCTAACGTAAGCACACCTAGTCTAAATGTTTACTGTTTTTGTTTTCTTCTGGAAAATAGAGAATTAATACAAGTAAAGGAAAAGATTTGGGAAAGGGATAAAAAATGATAAAATTAAGTAAGTAAGTACATAGGGATTGGATAATTATGTCTGCGGGCAGGAGCAAACATGAACAAGTTAGGATATAAACACCTACAACGGTTGTTACATAGGCTTACATACAACATTTTGGACCAGAAAGAAATGGTCCAGAAGAGATATATGGAAACTATTGTTACTATGTTTCTTAACAACTAATACCATTACTTAGCCTAATAGATTAGAATTACCACTGTACATAATTATCTATTTAAATGTCTAATTTCCTTTTATATCATCTCAATGTATACTTAAGAATGTATAAATAATTATAGTTTTATACATATAAAAAAATGGAAAAGGTTATAAGTGTGGAAAAAGTACATGATACTTGTGAATTCCTTATCCAAATAAAAATAAAATTAAAAAAAAGAAGAGGGGCAGCCAGCTACATGGGAAACAGCTTGCTCTCCATATTGTACTGCCCTGGATTGCATGCCTAGACAGCTAGGGCAGAATATCCATGGTCCACTCTGACCGACGGAGGCCACAGACTCAGACTGTGGGTGCTATGTGTAATACTGTGCTTTACACCCTGGTCCAACATTGTCTCGTTTGACGGTATACATCTATATAGTTAAATGACAATAAACTTGACTCTTCTTGCAGGCACTCACAGTAAATACAAAGAAACGCAATGGAATCAATGAAACAGCACACACAAAATGCTGGAGGAACTCAGCAGACCAGGCAGCCTCTGTGGAAAAGAGTCGACATTTGGGGCCGAGACCCTTCATCGGGACCGGAGGAAAGAAGATGAGGAGCCAGAGTAAGAAGGTGAGGGGAGGGGAGGGGACGAAGAACTACAAGATGATAGGTGAAACCGGGAGGGGGTGGGGGGGAAAAGGGGTGAAGTAAAGAGCTGGGAAGTTGATTGGTAGGAGAGATACAGGGCTGGAGAAGGGGGAATCTGATGGGCAGGTAAGAAGATAGAGTGAGAGAAGGAAAAAGGGATGAGGAATGATGGTGGGGGGGAGGGAGGATATTACCAGAGGTTTGAGAAATTGATTTTCTCCATCTGGTTGGAGGTTACCCAGATGGAAAATAAGGTGTTGATCCTCCAACCCTCATCGTAACAGTAGCGAGGCCATAGACTGACATGTTGGAATGGAAATGGAAAGTGAAATTAAATCGGGTGGCCATTGGGAGATGCCACTTTTTCTGGCTGGTGGAGCATAGGTGCTTGGCGAAGCAGTCTCCCAATCTACATCGGGTCTACAAATCAATGAAAGACCACACCCACCAGGACTGACAAACAACCAATGTGCAAAAGACAACGCACTCTAAAAATACAATAAATAAGTAAATAAGCAATAATTATCAAGAACATGAGATGGAAAGTCTCTGAAAGTGATTCCACATGTAGTGGGAACGTTTCAATGTTCAGGTGAGTGAAGTTATCCCCTCTGGTTCAAGACCCTGATGGTTCATGGGTAGTAACTGTCCCTGAACCTGATGGTGCGAGTGCTGAGGCTCCTGTACCTTCTCCCTAGTGGCGGCAGCGAGGAGAGAGCATGGGAGGTGGGGGGTTCCCGATGATGGATGCTGCTTTCCCGTGTCAGTGCTTCATGTAGATGTGCTCAATGACGGGGAGGGTTTTACCCACCATTATCCCCGCTGATACAAGGCCTGATGGTTGAGGGATAGTAACCGTTCCTGATTCCTGGTGGTGTGGGTCCTGAGGCGCCTGAGTCTTTTAGAGTCAGACTTGGCAAACTGTAAGTAGTTTATACAGATCGCAGGTTACAATTTCTACAAATACTACCAATGCATTTAATGCTATTATAAATTGCTTAAGCTAATTAGATCACTTAAATTGCTCCATACAAATCGTCACTAACTGTGCGCCAATGCTCCCTGGACGTTCAGCCTCAGCCAATCGACGTCCTGGTTGACGGAGTCGATGGACTCACCTGATAGGTGGGCGCCAGGGTAGCGTAGCAGTCAATTCCGGCACCGTTCTGTAAGGAGTCTCCGTACTTCCTGCACCAGTTTCCTCCCACGGTCCAAAGGTGTACCGGGTAGGTTAGCTGGTCATTATAAATTGTCCCACGGTTAGACTGGGGTAACTCGGGGCTGTGGCTGTGCAACTCGAAGGGCTGGTAGGCCCTACTCCGCGCTGTGTCGCTAAATGAGTAAATAAATTCCAGCCGCGATTGCTGACCACCCTTTAACCTCACTCTACCTGCCCAGTTGTCCGATTTGTCATCAGCGATCAGGCACTCCGATTACAAGATCGAATCCGGGACTGTGATCGCAAGATCAAATTCTGATTATATTTTTGCTCTCTTTTTGCATTTCTTATTTAGATTTCTTCCGCAACTTATAGTTTTTTTTAAATGTGTTGCACTGTACCGCTGCCTGAAACAAGAAATTTCATGCCACAGTGGCAGAACCGTTAACGCGGCGCTATTACAGTCAGAGATCAGAGTTCAATTCTGACGTCATCTGTAAGGAGTTTGCACATTCTCCCGGTGAGCGCGGGGGTTTCCTCCCACAGTCCAGAGACGTAGCGGTTAGTAGTTTAATTGGTCATTGCGAATTGCCCTGTGATAAGGCCAGGGATAGACAGGCGGCTTGTTGGACCAGGAGGAGCTGTCCTGCACTTTACAGAATAGATATGTCAGTGATAATAAACCTGATTCTGACATACCTGAGCATACAACATTATCTCCTCGATCGCTAATTCTTTAGAACACGTGCTGTCTTCAAAAGATCCATGGGATTCCAGTGTATTCGTTTAAATTATCCCTCATAGATTTGAGCATAGATGTGACAGAGAGCCACAAGTCTTCCTAGTCAAATGTCTAACTTTCCTTCTTTTCCTTTTACATTTCTTTTTAGGTTCTGGTGTCTCCTTTAATCAAAGACCAGTGCAGCACAGGAACAGGAGTAGGGGAATTAAGGGTTAAGTAGTCCTGTCCAAGACTGGAAGAAGCTGCAGAAGATCATGAACACGGCTCAGCACATCACACAAACCAATCTCCCGTCCTTGGACTCACTTTACACCGCACGCTGTCGGAGCAGTGCTGCCAGGATAATCAAGGACACGACCCACCCAGCCAACACACTTTTCGTCCCTCTTCCCTCCAGGAGAAGGCTCAGGAGCTTGAAGACTCGTACAGCCAGATTTGGGAACAGCTTCTTTCCAACTGTGATAAGACTGCTGAACGGATCCTGACCCCGATCTGGGCCGTACCCTCCAAATATCCGGACCTGCCTCTCGGTTTTTTGCACTACCTTACTTCCCATTTTCTATTTTCTATTTATGATTTATAATTTAAATTTTTACTATTTACTATCAATTTGTACTCCAGGGAGCACGAAGTGCAGAATCAAATATCGCTGTGATGATTGTACGCTCTAGTATCAATTGTTTGGCGACAATAAAGTAAAGTAAGTTAAGTAAGTAATGGGGAAAAGGCAGGTGGGTGGAGATGAGTCAGGTCAGACATGATCTATTAAATGGTGGAGCAGGCTCGACAGGCCAGATGGTTACTCCTGCTTCTGTTTCTAATGTTTTTATGTTAACAGGCCCCTTTGTGCTGAACTAAAGAAGGGATATTAGCTTTATATGTCACATGTACAGCAAAACATACAGTGAAATGCATCACTTGCATCAAGGACCAACAGAGTCTGTGGATTGTCCTGGGGTCAGTCCGCAAGTACCGCCACACTTCTGGCGCCAATGTAACGTGCCCACTACTCACGAACCCGACCCCGTATGTCTTTGGAACGTGGCAGGAAATGAAAGCGCCCAGAGGAATCCCACACGGTCACCAGGAGAACGTACAAACCCTTTACAAACACTGGAGGGAACTGAACTTTAATCACAATCTCCGACTTTGTAAAAATTAAAATTCCTGGCTACTATCATTTCAGAGGACCTGTCCCGGGCCCAGCGCCCAAGTGCAACTATGAAGACAGAAGACAATAGACAATAGGTGCAGGAGTAGGCCATTCGGCCCTTCGAGCCTGCACCACCATTCACTGTGATCATGGCTGATCATCCACAATCGGTATCCAGTTCCTGCCTTATCCCCATAACCTTTGATTCCACTATCTTTAAGAGCTCTATCCATCTCTTTCTTGAAAGCATCCAGAGACTTGGCCTCCACAGCCTTCTGGGGCAGAGCATTCCATATATCTACCACTCTCTGGGTGAAAAAGTTTTTCCTTAACTCCGTTCTAAATGGCCTACCCCTAATTCTTAAACTGTGGGCTCTGGTTCTGGACCCACCCATCAGCGGGAACATGCTTCCTGCCTCCAGCGTGTCCAATCCCTTAATAATCTTATATGTTTCAATAAGATCCTCTCTCAGCCTTCTAAATTCCAGAGTATACAAGCCCAGTCGCTCCAATCTTTCGACATATGACAGTCCAGAAATTAATCTTGTGAACCTATGCTGCACTCCCTCAATAGCAAGAATATCCTTCCTCAAAGCCCAGTTGCTCCAATCTTTCGAATATGACAGTCCAGAAATTAACCTTGTGAACCTAAGCTGCATTCCCTCAATAGCAAGAATATCCTTCCTCAAATTTGGAGACCAAAACTGCACACAATACTCCAGGTGTGGTCTCACCAGGGCCCTGTACAGCTGCAGAAGGACATCTTTGCTCTTATACTCAAGAAGAAAACATGTCAACACCTCTTCTTCCTCAGGAGTTTGCAGAGAATTGACATGACATCTAAAAGTTTGACAAACTTCTCTAGATGTGTCGTGGAGAGTATATTGACTGGCTGCCACACAGTCTGGGATGGAAACACCAATACCCTTAAATGAAACATCCTACAAAAAGTAGTGGATATTATCCAGTCCATCACGGGTAAAGCCCCCCCACTGCCCAACCACTGAGTATATCTACATGGAACACTGTCGCAAGAAAGCAGCATCCATCATCAGGGCCTGCCACCACCCAGGCCATGCTCTCTTCTTGCTGCTGCCATCAGGTAGAAGGTACAGGAGCCTCAGGACTCACACCACCAGATTCAGGAACAGTTATCACCCCTCAGCCATCAGGCTCTTTAACCAGAGGAGATAGCTGCACTCAACTTCACTTGCCCCATCACTGAGCTGTTCCCACAACCAATGGACTCACTTTCAAGGACTCTTCATCTCATGTTCTTGATATTTATTGTTTATTTATTTTTTTAAATCTCTTCTTTTTGAATTTGCAGAGTTTATTGTCTTCTGCACTCTGGTTGAACAGCCTAGTTGGGATTCTTTCATTGATTCTGTGATGGTTATTATTATAAAGACTCATTGATTGTACACCCACAAGAAAATGAATCTCAGGGTTGTATACGATGAACATATATGTACTTTGATAATCAATTTACTTTAAACTTTTAAAGCACTACGCTAAGCACTATGCCACCATGAAAATGCCCACTAATCTGCTTTGCCAACACAATATTCATTCCCTCCATCCTCTGTACATTCATGTGCCTGTAAACATCTTAGCCATCCCTCTTGTATCTGCCTCCACCACCACAATTGGCCGCTCATTCCAGCCACCCACCACTCTTACACCTGTCTCCTTTGAGTTTACCCAACCTGGCAGTGGACATTTCAACCCTGGGAAAAAGAAACTCAACGTCTGTTCCATCTCACAAATCTCTGCCAGCCTCCCCTCAGCCCCTGCCGCTCCAGACAAGACAAGCCCCAAGATCGTCCAATCTCTCCTTACAGCTCACGCCCACTGATCCAGTCAGCACCCTGGGGTACCTCCTCTGCACCCTCTCCTAAGCCTCAAGGCCCTTCCTGTAATGGGGTGACCAGAAAAGAATGCAATACTCCAGATGCAGCCTAATTAGAGGTTTGTAAAGTAGCAACGTAACCTCCCAACTCTTGAACTCAACCCCTTGACTATTTAAGACAAGTGTGCCACATGCAGTTCCTGAAGGTTGTTATTGCTGGCGGGAGCAGGGAGGGGTAGGAGGGGTAGTAGGGGTAGTAGGAATAAGCTTCCACTACTATTAAATGCTCCCAAAGGCGTGCATCTCAAATAGCCTCTGACAACCAAGTCCAGCTCCTGACCTTCATGTGTGGCTTAGCTACTAAGCCTGGTGGAACCGTTTCTACTGACAGGAGAAGGGGCAAAAGTGGGTTACTGGCACCTTAAAACCAGTTAATTCGGGCAGATGGGGCTCGTCAGCTGTGGTTGCCAACTCATCTGGAAGGAGGAAAACTCTGGCTTCAAGCCTCCGCTGCCTCGCAGCTATACAAACTCATGGGGAAGGCTTCGGGAGTGAACTCCAAGGGAAAATCCGGAGCTGAAGTCTCTAAGGCAGTTCTACGTTGAGTTCAACGCTGACTGGTAACCCCTGTGACGCTGCTGGTGCTAAACTGTATTGGTCTCTGCCGTTCCTTTGGATTCAACAGTGAAGAGGGGGAGCCTGCTGAACGGGCAACAGCTTGCGTATCAACTGAACGTAGCCAGCTAGGATGCAGCATCGGTGGTCGACCCCACGACAGAGGGTCTCCGTGCCATACGTCTTCTTTACCACCCTCCCAACTTGTGTAATCCTTTGTATCCAGAAGGAAAATCCCACAAGCCCTCTCCGTGGAAGTTTACAACCGGAGATATGTCTAATATGCTGCTTGAGGACTCTACTTCGTCAGGGGTTTGAGGATGATCGTTATACCACCAAAGACTCGTACAAGTGTCTATACATATACATCCGACTAGTTACGTTGCCATCTGGTCCAGAGGCTCCAAAACACAGGATTGCAAGAGGCTGCAGAGGATTGTAGACCCAGCCACCTCCATCAGGGTTATAAGGCTCCCCACCACCAAGGACATCTTCAAGGGGAAGTTTAGGCAGTGTCGATCACTCGGGACCCACAAAATCCAAGAAGGGCCCTCTTCTCATTACTTCCATCAGGGAGGAAGTATAGGACCCTGAAGTCCAGGCTCAACAATTCAGGAACAGCATCTTCCGCTCCACCATCAAATTTCTAAACAGTCATGAAAACTACCTGGTTCTTCCGGGGTGGTGGGGGGTGGTTTATTGTGCTGTTTTTGTAATTTATAGTAATTCTATAGCTTTTCACTATACTTTGGACAGGTACGTGGATAGGAAAGATCTAAGGGATTCCCAGCCTGCTGTCAACAGACCCCCTCGGTTCATGGCAAGGCTCCTGTGGCATAAAAAAATGGTTGGGAACCCCTGATGTAGAGGGATATAGGCCAAACACGGGCAAATGGGACTGGCTCAGGTGGGCACATTGTTTGTCGCGGACCAGATGGGTTGAAGAGTGTTTCCCAATGCTGTATTAGTCTACAGTTCATACAGGAAAACGAGGTCTTTCATTGATTCTGTTATGGTTACTATTACACAGATTTGCTGAGTATGCCCACAAGAAAATGAATCTCAGGGTTGTATATGGTGACATACCTGTACTTTTGATAATAAATTTATTTTGAACTTAAAGAACCTTTGTAGTTTCTTACTAAATTGATTTGTTTCAAAATCAGTTTCTGAACAAGAGTTTAAAAGAATAGGGAGGGGAGCGATCTCATTGAAACTGACCGAATATTGAAAGGCCTGAAACTGTGAAGGGGAGGGTGGGGAGAAATTATGAACAATTTCCCCCTCTATCATTTTCCATTCTGGTTCTCTTCTCAATTCTTCTCTTCTCCTCACTTGGCCGTCACCTCCCTCTGGTTACCCTCTTCCTTTCCTTTCTCCCCTGGTCCACTCTCCTCTCCAATCAGATTCCTCCTTCTTCAGCCCTCTGCCTCTTCCACCTATCACCTCCCAGCTTCTTACTTTACTTACCCACCCACCTGGTCACACCTATCACCTGCCATCTCATATTCCCTCCCCTCCCCCCACCTTCTAATTCGGACTTCCTCTCCAGTCCCAAAGCAGTGTCCTGACCCGAAACGGCGACTGTTTATTCCTCTCCACAGATGCTGACCGGCCCTCCCGCATTTTGTGTGTTCTCATAGTGAATGTTTGATCCAGGAGCCAGGCACGGGAACTCACCTGTGCGTAGACGGGCGTCGGGATCTCCGAGGCAGCTGCCACAGGGGTCGCCGGGGAGCACTGGGTGGCGAGTGAGACGGCTTCCAACTTCCTTTTCTGCGAGGGAAAAGGCAACATCTCTCACTCAGAGGGTCACACACCCGCGGTTCGCTTCGCGAGCCCCATGCAACCTCCTCTGGATCCCTCCCACCCGCTGCAGGGATGCTGCACGTTACCTCGTAGTCCCTGGCTGCCTTTTCCGGGCAACACTGCCATGAGGGCGCGGGGCACAGGGCAAGGAAGAGAGTAGTGGGGAGGGCGGGGCAGCGAGGGCGAAGGGTGGGACCCTTCACCTCAGGTCCTCCAGGGTCACAGGCTTGGCGAGGGGTGGGGAGGGGGGGCAGCAAGGCGAAGAGTCCTCCAGGGTCACAGGCTTGGCAAGGAGTGGGAAGAAAGTGGTGGCAGTGAGATAGAACTTGTAAGTCATAAGTATGACTCGACTGGGGCAGATTCGAACACAGGATTAATCCTTCCTGTCCAAGCTTAATCAATCAAGACAAATTAAAGATAAAAAGATTTGCTCTTTCGTCACACGTACATCAAAACAGAATTACAAAGGGGTCATTTGCGTCAATGACCAACGCAGTCCAGGGATGCGCTGGGGTTAGCCCGCAAGTGTCGCTATGCTTCCAGCGCCAGCACAGCATGCCCACAAGTTACTGACCCTAACCCGTATGCCTTCGGAATGTGGGAGGAAACTCACCCGGTCATGCAGAGAACTTTACAAGGTCCTCACAGAGAGCGGCAGGAAATGATCCCCGACCGCTGATCGCTGGCGCTGTAAAGTGTTACGTGGTGCCGCTCAATGCGTCGGCTCTAAAGCTGCCTAGGGTGATGGCCCTTGGGAGATAGCGGGAATGGGGAGCTACGGTAGCCGTAGCGGTAAGTGCGACACTATTACAGCTTGGGACGTCGGAGTTCGGCGTTCGATTCCAGCGCTCTCTGTCAGAAAGTCTGTACGTCCTTCCCGTGGGTTCTGTCCGGATGCTCCAGTTTCCTCCCACAGTCCAAAATCGTCTTAGTGGGTGAATTGGAAATTGGAAATTGTCCTGCGATTGGGTTAGGTAAGGGTTAAATAGGCAGGTTGCTGATGGGCAACCACTGGTGAACTACTAGCCCCCACATAAGCACCCATGCCCCGAGCCTTCTGCCTCCCACCCGGAGTGAGTCGGACCGGGTTATGGCAGCGAGGAGACTCCCTTTCCTCATCTCTGCCAATGGTAGGTGGCAGGGGATTGAAATGGAGAGGAGCTGGGAGCCGGGAACCGATTCCGGCCGAATGCTTTCCTAGCCTTACCTGACAACACGGAGCCTGGCACCCCGGTGTGTATGGGGGTTTACGAAACACACTTGTAGAAGATTTACCAGCACAAAGAGACCAAGTAGCACTTCCTATTTATGACACAGCCTTCCGGCCCATGCCACCCAATTACACCCACGTGCTGCGTCTTTGGACTGTGGGAGGCAACCAAAGCACCAGGAGGGAACCCACAGGGCCACGGGAAAAACGTACAAACTCCTTACGGACAGCGGAGGAACTGACCCCTGCTCACTGCTCACTGCTGCTGTGATAGTGTTACACTGACCTGCCACCCGGAAGTTTTGCTATTTTTCTCTGAAAACGCTGTACAAATACAGAATGCATACAAAGAGCAGGAGCAGGGTCTGTACATCCTCCCCACTGAAAGCATGGGTTTTCTCTGGGTGCTTTCGTTTCCTCCCACAGTCCAAAGACACAGCAGTTGGTACAGTACTGTGCACATATCTTAGGCACATATAGATAGCTAGGGTGCCTAGGACTTCTGCACTGTACTATGGTAGTTTTATGTACTGCACTGTACCGATACCGCAAAAAAAAAAATTTCATGACGTATGTGAGTAATGATCAACTCAACTCTGAAACGGGTCTCTATTGTAGACTGAGAGTGGGAAGGGGGCAGGGAAATGGGAATCACGGGTGGGGAGGGGGACGAAGGGGGAAGCATCACAGAGACATTCTGTGATGATCAATAAACCAATTGTTTAGAATCAAATGATCTTGCCTGGTGTCTCAGGGCTGGGTGTGTCTGCACCTGTGCCACCCCCTGCCCCGGCACTCCTCCTCTGCCACCTGTCCCACACCCCTCCCGTGGCGCCCCACCCTTGCCAATCCCAACAACCTCTACTCCCGCCAGATTTACAGACTCACTCTCCCCTCCACGTTGACAAATACAGTACTGTACAAAGGTCTTAGCTACCATGGCTATGTATGCGTGCCTCAGACTTTTGCACAGTACTGTAGGTTAACTGGTCATTGTAAGTTGTTCCGTCATTAGGCAAGGACTGAACCGAGGGGTTGCTGGGACGTTGCGGCTCGAAGGACGGGATGCGGGCTGCACTGTATCTCAATAAATAAATGATAACTGTCTGCCCTCGAGTTGACAACTTTTCAAGTACACATCCAAGCACCGGATCAACGTAACTTCACTCTCTGACTTCGCCACCCTTTCCGGCTGCGAATTCCAGACTCCCCACCGCCTCTCCTCTATTAATTACAGTTTCCACCCCCCGCCCCACACTAAGGGAAATCGGCCCTTCCTCTTCACTCTGTCTGCGACCCTGGTAACTGTCTACACTTCTTTCCGGAGGTAACAACCCCGGCACGCCCAGCCACAATTCTCTTGGCAATGTCCCCATGAAACCGCTCTGCAGGCTCCCTTTGGAAATTCGGCTCCCAATGCGAGTGAGATGATGCCTCCTCAGGGGATCACGGCCACAATGGCTAACACTGGAGGGTAAATGCAGGTAGGGTTTTTCCTGCTGAGGTTGGGTGAGACTCAGAACTAGAGGTCACAGAGAAAGGTGAAATATTACCGGGGGTGGGGGGGGGGCATCTTTTTCATTGAGCGGGTGGAATGAGCAGCTAGTGGAAGTGATGGATACGAATTTGATTGCAACAGTTAAGAGAACTGGTATCCGATCACCAGCGCCCTTGAACAGAGAATCCTACACAAGGTAGTGGATTCAGCCCAGTCCATCACGGGTAAAGCCCTCCCAACCATTGAGAACATCTACATGAAACACTGTTGTAGGAAAGCAGCATCCATCATCAGAGACCCCCACCACCCAGGCTGTGCTCTTTTCTCACTGCTGCCATCAGGTAGAAGGTACAAGAGCCTCAGGACTCACACCACCAGGTTCAAGAACAGTTACCATCGACCTTCAGGCTCTTGAACAAAAGGGGATAACTACACTCACTTGCCCATCCATTGAGATGTTCCCACAACCAGTGATCTCACTTTAAGGACTCTTTATCTCGTTATCGCATATTCTCGTTCTTTATTGCTATTTATCTATATCTGCAATTGCACAATTTGTTGTCTTCTGCACTCTGGTTGATCTTTCATTGATCCTGTTATAGTTACTATTCTGTAGATTTGCTGAGTATGCCCGCAGGAAAATAAATCTCCGAGTTGTATATGATTGAGATTTTATTATTAGAGTACATAAATCTCAGGGTTGTATATATGTACTGTAAAAATAAAATTTACTTTGAAGATTGGATAAATACATGGATTGGAGGAGAATGGAGGGCTATGGTTAAGGTGCAAGTCAATGGGAATAATAATTTGGCATGGACTGGATGGGCCAAAGGGCCTGTTTCTGTGCTGTAGTGCTCTACGTCTGCAGCCATTCAAGGTCAGTGATTCACCTCTAACCTCTCAAGATGAACTGAAGCAATAAACTCCAGCTTTGCCAGTGACCCTCCAAGAGGACCGCAACTTGGGATTTGGAGGCTTGCGTGCCTTGATGACCCGGAGAGCTACGTTGGCTGGAGTCAGGGCTTTCTGCTTTGGCTCTTGGTAAACAGGTCAAAGAGCAAAGGACAGGTCCACTAGTCCTTCAGGTTCAGCGGTTCAGCTCAGGGCTAACGACCCCGATTGGTAAAACAAAATTATTTCTGAAATAGCAATGAGGAATTCTTCTACATCTGAATACAACAGCATTCCTGAGTCTTCACCCAGGACTTGCATGACTGACGATAGTGAAAACCGAGAGGAAGCACGTGCCCTGAACACCGCCAGAGGCGGAGGACCTTCATTGCTGCCCGAAACACCAGCAGCGTAACTGGGAGTAAGTAAGTTGCCAGTGACAGCTAGATCCCCAGGCCTGAATTTCAAAACATTCTGCAGATGATTAAAGCAACTTGGATCAGCAATTTGGTTCGCAAGGATTTCAGCACAGCAGACTGTCCCGAAGGTTAAAAGTACGCGGCAAGTTTAGACCTAAGGCTGGTGACGAGACAGGGGATGAAGAGTCAAAGTCTTCCCAGAGGTTTTCAGGTTTGAAGAACTGTTGGTGCTGAAGTTCACAGTAATGGGATCCTTGCTTGCGGCGGTTTACAATTAATTGTCAATATTAGGGGCATGGTGCTCTCTACAGGCCTGAGGGTGCAGGGTGAACAGCTCTCAAGACGCTCAACGCCTAGCAAGTGAAAGGCAGCATGCTTGTCTGACACCCGTCAATCGTCCTCCCTGACCCACTTCAGTGTGCACCATCTACAAAATAGACTGACGCATACCCAACGGGGGAGGGCGCGACACGGTAGCCTAGAGGTTAGCGCAATGCTGTTACGGCTCGGGGCGTTACAGAGTTCAGAGTTCAATTCCGGCGCTGTCTGTGACGGGTTTGTACGTTCGCGTGGGTTTCCTCCGGGTGCCCCGGTTTCCTCCCACAGTCCAAAGACCTACCGCTTGGCACAGTAGGTTAATCGGTGATTGTAAATTGTCCCGTGTTAAATCGGTGGGCCGCTGGGTGCGGCTCGTTGGGCTGGAAGGGCCTGTTCCGTGCTGTATCTCTAAATGAATAAAACTCGGCAGGTCAGGCAGCATCTACGGAGGGGAATAAACAGTCAACGTTCAGGCCCAAGACCCCTCATCAGGACTGGAAAGGAAGTGGGGGGCAGAAGTCAGAATAGGAAGGTGGAGTGAGGGGCAGGTGACAGGTGATGCCAAGTGAGGGGGAAGGTGGGTGGGATGAAGAAAGCAGCTGGGGGGCGGTAGGTGAAAGAGTTAAGGGCTGACGAAGGAATCTGATAGGAGGGGAGAGTGGATTATGGAAGAAACGGGAGGAAGTGAACCGGGGGAGGTGATGGGCGAGTGAGGAGAAGAGAGTGGGGGTTTTCCACAACATCAGTTTGTACCCATGTACAGGGTGCACTGCAGAATCTCACCAGGACTCCTCAAACGGCACCTTCCCAATCCACCACCTCTATCGGCCAGAAGGATGAGGGACGAGGGTTGCAAAAGCACGGGGAATGCCAGCAATACACCACAATCTGTGTGGGGGGATGATGCCTGGGAACGCCATGAAATTGTAAATAGATACGGGATGGGAGAAGAGGGTGTCAGGTGAACTAGAGTCAGACAGCACTGCCCTTCAGCCCATCTAGTACATGCTGAATTGTTATTCTGCCTAAGACGAGAGAATCTGCAGAAGCTGGAAATCCAAGCGACACACACAAAATGCTGCGGGACCTTAGCAGGCCAAAGAGCATCTACAGAAAAGAGTAAACTGTCTCTGTTTCGGACTGGGACCCTTCATCAGGAGTGATCTTAGAGTAAGTTAAAGGGTCAGCACGACATTGTGGGCAAAGGGCCTGTACTGTGCTGTACATGTTCTACGTTCTAATAATTGCTGGCTTTGCCAGTGACAACTAGATCCTAAAGTATTGAGTTTTAAACCGTTCTGCATGTTTGATTAACGAAAGGAAGTCTGGATAACCAGAGGCTTTTTCCCAGGGCTGAAATGGCTAACACGAGGGGGCAGAGTTTTAAGTTGCTTGGAATCAGGTACAGAGGGGATGTCAGAGGTAAGTTTTCCACACAGTGACTGGTGGGGGGGTGGAATGCACTGCCGGTGACGGTGGTAGAGGCGAATACAATAGGGTCTTTTAAGGGACTCTTAGGTAGGTACATGGAGCTTGGAAAAATAGAGGGCTAAGCAGTAGGGCAGTTTCTAGAGTAGGTTACTGTGGACCAAAGGGCCTGTAATGTGCTGTAGGTTTCCATGTTCTATGCTGTTTGAACCCATGAACAGTACCTCACTACTTTCTGCTCTCTTTTTGCATGACTTATTTAATCATTATATATTTACAGTGTTTTTATGTACTGCACTGTACTGCTGTTGCAAAACAAATTTCACAACATGTCAGTGGCAATAAACCTGATTCTGCATCTGTGATATAACTGCCAGTGTGACTGTGATTTTCATCCTCGAGTTCAAATCCTTCCAGAGGAGTGCCTAAACGTTACACCATAACCAAACTAGTGCCCGTATGGTACCACCATAACCAGAGTCATGCCAGTACCTTCCAGTGAAGTGCCTGTACGATACCACCCTAACCAGATAAGCACCTGTACCTTCCAAAGCAACGCCTGTACGGTATCACCCTAACTGTACTAGTGCCTGTACCTTCCAGAGGAGTGCCTGTACGGTACCACCCTAACCACTTCCAGCCCCTACAGTCCAGCAGTTGATTTTATTTAGATGCACAGCATGGAACAGGCCCTTCAGGCCCAGTGACTCATGCTGCCCAGCAAACCCACCGATTTAATGCCTAATCACAGGACCATTTACAATGACTAATTTCCCTACCAAACGGTACTCCTTTGGACTGTGGGAGGAAACCACAGCACCCAGGGAAACCCCACACAGTCCGTCGGGAGGACAAACAAACTCCTTACAACTGAACTCCGAAACACCTCGACCTCACGCTGCCCTGGCACCCGCCCATGTCCTCAGCTGCTCGGCCTACAAGCCCCGGAATTCCCTCCACCTCGCTCCCTTTCCTCTCCGACGTCTCTAGCTGGTCTAACGGACTGCCAGTCAGCTGCACGAGGACTCTCTCAGCTGGCGACTGAACGAGCTTCCCGGGTTGGGCTCCTGGGACTTTCTACCATGTCCAGTCTAGACTGCTGTTTGGAAGGGACATCTCGACTCTGCCTCCGTTGTGTGGACTGACTGTCACAAACATAGATATCTTGAGGCTGAAGAGTCCCAGGGCCCCACAGTTACTCCAGGTTAACGGAGACTGAGCATCTTGACGTGTGCTTTCTACCATCGGCCTCTCCCCGCCGAGCCCAGCACTGATCTCTCCCACAGCTGCTGGGGCATGGATTCCTGGACGGCTAGTCCTTGTGTGCCTCCAGGGCTACACAGTGAACACGGGCAAGCCATCTGTGAGACCACAAGACATAGGAGCCAAGTGAGGCTATTCGGCCCACTGAGCCTGCTCCACTATTCCATCACGGCTGATTTATTTTTCCCCTCAACCCCACTCTCCTGCCTTCTCCCCGTCACCTTTGACAACCTTACTAATCAACAACCTAGCAACCTCGGCATTAAATATACCTGTGACTTGGCCTCCACAGCCATCTGTGGCGATGAATTCCACAGATTCGTCACCCTTCGGCTGAAGAAATCTCTGCTCTGAAGGGACAGTCTTGTTTTCTGAAGTTGTGCCCTCTCGTGCTAAGACTCTCGCACTATTGGAAACATCCTCTCCACATCTACTTTATTCAGGCTGTTCAATATTCAATAGATTTCAGTGAGATACCCCCTCATCCAGGCTCACAGCCATCCATCGCTCAAGCATTAACCCTTTCATTTCCCAGATTCATTCTCGTGAACTTCCTCTGGGCCCTCTGCAATGCCAGCACATCCTTACATAGATAAGGGGCCCAAGATTACTCGCAATACTCCAATACCTTAAAAGGCCTGAGCATCACATCCAGCTGGCTGCCGTACGTGATTCCGCCCGGATCGGACTGCGTCGCAGTGATCATTGGCTAGAATCAATCGGCAGGGCCGAGGGAGGGGAAAATACAGCCCGTGAACCCTCAACCGATCCCACTCCCTGGGACACCTTGAAACTTTGCCCCAGCGAGAACCATCACGGCAAGCTCCCACAAACAGAAGTAAATAACCACATGATCTGCTTTGTGACATCCTGGGGAAGGGATAAACATTGGTCTGGGGGCACCTGGAGAGCTCCCGTTCAACAGCCCTTATGGGATCTTGGACAGGACAGGAGACCATGGCTTTAGGTCCCACCTATGAGAAGATGCTTCAGTACAGGACTCAGCCGGACTTCTACCCCGAGCAGCCCTCTCTCACTGCTGCCTCTCTCTCTGCCGTTCCTCCCTATACAGTCCCTCGACAGACAGTCCCTCCCTCATTCCCCCCCTACCCCGACAACACATGGAGTGACTTCCTCTTAGTGCAACACCGGAAATAAGGTTCCCTTAAACCTCCTGGAGGCTGATTCCAATTCTCAGACCTCTCGTACTCAGGGGCGAAGGTCTTAGAACACTACAGCACAGGAACAGACCCTTCAGCCCATCAAAACCATGCCCAGCTGTTATTCTGCCTCATCCCATTTACCCACACCAGGACCATAGCCCTCTGTACCCCTCCCATCCATGTACCCATCCAAACTTCTCTTAAACTTTGAAATCGAACGCACATTCACCACTTCCGCCAGCAGCTCGTTCCACAGTCTCACCACCCTCTGAATGAAGAAGTTTCCCCTCAGGTTCCCCTTAAATATTTCATCTTTTGCCCTTAACCTGATGTCTCACCCAACCTCAGTGGGAAAGGTCTGCTTGCATTTATCCATTGTAATTTTGTATACGTCTATTGAAGCTCTTCACAATCTTCAACATCCCAAGGAATAAAATCCCAACCTATTTAATCTTTTCTTATAACTTTAGACCTGGCAACATTATTGTAAATTTTCTCTGCACTCTTTCAACCTTGTTTACATCTTCCCTGTAGGTAGGTGACTAATACTGCACACAATACTCCAGATTAGGCCTCACAAACATCTTATACAACTTCAGCATAACATGCCATCTCCTGTACTCATTCCAACTCTGATTTATGAAGGCAAATCTGCCAAGAGCCTTATCTACCCACGATGCTACTTTCAAGTAATTATGGTTCTGTACTCCCAGATCCCTCTGTTCTACCACGCTCCTCAGTTCCCTACAGTTCACAAGTCCTAACCTGGTTTGTTCTCCCAAAGTGCAACCCCTCCCCCCCTGCCAATTGGGTCTATGAGCGGACTGGCCCTCCCATTGCACTGGCTGCTTAAAGCCATACTCGCTGCTTCACTGGCCTCCTGCCACCAGATGGCGCAAACCCGCTGACCGGGTTCCATACGACTGGCGACAAGACACTGCAGACAGCAGGGGTTACGTGTGAAAGTTTGGTCATTTCTTTTCTGCCGCACAAACATTCCATCAAGCGACACGTCAACGGACGGCTAAGCAGGTGGGGCGGGCACGGGACGGGGTTTCTATGGAGGAAGCGTTTCTCGTTTTTGTAGCACTTTTCCGAAACTCAGGACATCCCAAAGAATTTGACAGCCAATGAAATATGGTCAACTGTGCAAGGGCACAAACGCAATGGCTCATCCCTGACAAATCCCGAGCAGCGACTATTTCTTTTGCAGAGCGTTCTGAGCACAGCTGGTGGGGGAGAAGGCACTGAGAAGCAGCAGCAATATTAGCAGTGTAGCACGCCACAACACCCCCCCCACCCCCAAAACCCCACCCAACGTGGGTGCTGGGACGTTGCGTCAGGAGCAGAGCTTCCCGAGTCGGGTGTGTGGCCCAGGACGCCTGGGACAGCAAAGCACAGAAGATTAGGGGGCGCAGACGCCATGGGTAGAGAGCCAGCCCCCCATACTGGGATGGACGCTGCACCTCACCTCACCCCCACACTCTTCTCGTGTACACCTCAGTGACCATAAATGTGCACAGGTCAAGGACACATGTCCTCGTTACGATCTTTCATCGGGGAGATACGCAATGTAAAAAGGTGGGGGGTGGAGGAGGTAGAGCAAGAGCTAGAGGGTGATAGAGGATCCGGCTGCAAGGGTGAGGGGACATGAGGAGAGGGGGATGAGAGAAATAAAAATGGTGTACGGAGCTGGGAGGTGATGGGTGGATCCAGGTGAGGGGGTTGGGGGTGGATAGAAGGCACGGTGTACAGAGCTGGAGGTGATGGGTGGACCCAGGTGAGGGGGATGGGGGAATAGAGGGCGTGGTGTACAGAGCTGGAGGTGATGGGTGGACCCAGGTGAGGGGGATGGGGGAATAGAGGGTGTGGTGTACGGAGCTGGAGGTGATGGGTGGATCCAGGTGAGGGCGATGGGGGAATAGAGGGCGTGGTGTACGGAGCTGGGAGGTGATGGGTGGATGCAGGTGAGGGCGATGGGGGAATAGAGGGCGTGGTGTACGGAGCTGGAAGGTGATGGGTGGACCCAGGTGAGGGGGATGGGGGCGGATAGAGGGCACGATGTACGGAGCTGGGAGGTGATGGGTGGATTCAGGTGAGGGGGATGTGGGAATAGAGGGCGTGATGTACGGAGCTGGGAGGTGATGGGTGGATCCAGGTGAGGGGGATGGGGGAATAGAGGGCGTGGTTTATGAAGCTGGGAGGTGATGGGTGGATCCAGGTGAGGGGGATGGGGGAATAGAGGGCGTGGTGTACAGAGCTGGAGGTGATGGGTGGACCCAGGTGAGGGGGATGGGGGAATAGAGGGTGTGGTGTACGGAGCTGGGAGGTGATGGGTGGATGCAGGTGAGGGCGATGGGGGAATAGAGGGCGTGGTGTACGGAGCTGGAAGGTGATGGGTGGATCCAGGTGTAGGAGGTGGGGAGAGAGAGGGAGCAGTAAGAAATGGACTGATGGGAGCCATTGTGATGAAGGAAAACTAAAGGGACAGATGGGCGTGGTTACTGGAAATTAGAAAACAAAATCTATAAATGCAAGAAAGTCTGCAAGTGCTGGAAATCTTGAGCAACACACACAAAATGCGGGAGGAACGCAGCAGGTCAGGCAGCATCTATGGAGGGGGATAAATAATCAACGTTTCAAGTCGATCACTGAAAAACTGATGTTGGTGCCATGGGATTGGAGACAAAGCAGAATTATGAGGAGCTTTGGCACTTCCAGCCATCGTCTCTCAACTTCTTACACCACTCCCCCTCCCTCACCTGGATCCACCCATCACCTCCAGCTCCGTACACCACGCCCTCTATTCCCCCATCCCCCTCACCTGGATCCACCCATCACCTCCCAACTCCATACACCATTCCCACTCCCCCCATCTCCCTCACCTGGATCCACCCATCACTTCCAGCTCCGTACACCATTCCCACTCCCCCCATCTCCCTCACCTGGGTCCACCCATCACCTCCCAACTCTGTACACCATTCCCATTCCCCCCATCTCCCTCACCTGGATCCACCCATCACTTCCAGCTCCGTACACCACGCCCTCTATTCCCCCATCCCCCTCACCTGGGTCCACCCATCACCTCCCAACTCCATACACCATTCCCACTCCCCCCATCTCCCTCACCTGGATCCACCCATCACCTCCCAACTCTGTACACCATTCCCATTCCCCCTCCGTCACCTGGATCCACCCATCACCTCCCAACTCTGTACACCATTCCCATTCCCCCTCCGTCACCTGGATCCACCCATCACTTCCCAACTCTGTACAGCATTCCCACTCCCCCTCTCACTCACCCGGATCCACCCATCACCTCCCAACTCTGTACACCATTCCCACTTCCCCCTCTCCCTCACCTGGATCCACCCATCACCTCCCAACTCCGTACACCATTCCCACTCCCCCCTCCCTCACCTGGATCCACCCATCACCTCTCAACTCTGTACACCATTCCCACTCCCCGTCCCTCACCCGGATCCACCCATCACCTCCCAACTCTGTACACCATTCCCACTCCCCCTCCCTCACCCGGATCCACCCATCATCTCCCAACTCCATCACCATTCCCACTCCCCCCTCCCTCACCTGGATCCACCCATCAACCACTTACATCATTCCCACTCTCCCCCGCCACATGAATTCACCCATCATGTCCCAACACCAAACATCATTTCTGCTCCTCCCCCCCCTCATCTGGATCCACCATTCCTTGCCAGCTCTTGCTCCCACCCTTTATATTCAGGGCCTCAGCCTAAAGCATCAACTGTCCATTTCCCTCCATAGGGAAGGGTAAGAGGAGGAGTGGATCGCATTGACACCTGCTGAATACTGGAAGGCCGAAACAGAGTGGATGTGGAGAGGATGTTACCAGGACCAGAAGGCACAACCTCAGAATACAAGGACACAGTTTTAGAACAGAGATGAGGAGGAATTTCTTTCGCCGGAGGAATTCATTGCCAAAGATGGCTGTGGAGGCTGAATTATTAGGTGTGTTTAAAGCAGAGACTGAGAGGCATTTGATCAATAAGGGGCGTCAAAGGTTACAGGGAGAAGGCATTGAGAGGGAGAGTATATCAGACATGGTGGAATGTGGCGCAGATACGACGGGACGAATTCTGCTCCTTTTTCTCAAGGTCCTATTGTGCTCAGCCTGACCCACTGAGTCCCTCCACCTCCTCTGAGTGTTTCAGCATCTGCAGACCCCCTGAATTCAGCTCCCCACACACCCTTCTGAAACCACGCAGTCCTTGTTTGGGAAGGAGGCACCTAATGGGACACAAGCATAACCTGTGCAGCTCATTCCTCCCAGCACACCAGCAATCCACCCCGGCAACATGAGCAAGGGTCTCATTCCAGAGGTGACAACTGAGAATCCTGAAATCTGACGAAACCACGAGAAACATAATGTTGTTGAAAGCGGAGAGGGACAGAGACGGAGGGGGAGGGGGAACAGAGAGAGGGGGAGACGGACAGAGAGAGAGAGGGGAGAGGGGGGCGGAGAGAGAGGGGGAGCGGGTACAGAGAGGGAAGGGGGTACGGACAGGGGGGCGGAGAGAGGGGGAGCGGGTACAGGGAGGGAGGGAAAGAGAGAAAGAGAGAGAGGGTACAAAGAGGGGGGGACAAAGAGGGAGGGGGGACAGAGAGGGAGGGGGGACAGGGAGAAGGGGGAAGAGAGAGGGGGGTACAGAGAGAGGGGGGACAGAGAGAGAGGGGACAGAGAGAGAGGGGGGACAGAGAGAGAGGGGGGGACAGAGAGAGGGGGGACAGAGGGGGGGGACAGAGAGAGAGGGGGGACAGAGAGAGGGGGGGACAGATAATGAGACAGAGTGGGAGAGATTTATACGGAGAGGCACACAAAGAGTGACAGGCAGAGAGAGAGTGAGAGAGACAGTAGAGACAGGGACAGAAAGACAGAGAGGGACAGAGACATAGACACACAGAGGCAGAGAGACAAAAAGAAAGACAGAGAGAGAGAGAAACAGACACACAAACAGAGAGACAGAGACACAGAGTCAAACAGAGACAGAAAGACAGATTGACAGAGGGAAAGAGAGACAGAGACATGCAGAGACAGACAGAAACAAAGAGGGACAGAGTGATAGACAAAAAGAGACAGATAAATACAGAGAGAGGGCGAGTAAGAGACAGAGACAGAGAAAGAGAATAATCTTTCAGTTTAGAGACACCCTCCCCCATCACCTGGGTCTTCAAGCTGGAATGTTAACTGTTTTATTCTCTCTCCCTCCACCGATGCTGCCTAACCTGCCGAGCCTACGCAAGGTTTCAATTTCCACTTCGTGCTTTCCAATGCAGGCAGTACTTTTGTTCCGGTACAGACTCAGAGCCGGGGAAAGCTTGGCAGAAGGGCCGGAGGTGTCGAGCTTCCCGGTTCTCCGTGATTCAAGGTCGCCCTTAGCACTAGGGTGTCAGGGAGTGGGCAAATCACCATGAGGACCACATTGATTATACTGACATCAGCAAAATAAAACGTAGAGCCTTGTGGGTATTTAATGAAGAAACATGCTGTACCGGTGTTGGAATGGATTTCCCAATCCCTGCTGTCGAAGGGTGTAACGAGAGATCGGGTGTCTTCTTCTGAGGAGGAATAGAGACCAGATTACTTGCGTTTACGGTCCACTAACACACACGCGTGGCTGCCTAATTGGGTTTAAAGAGATGCCGGGGGATTTAAGGTGCAACCTTCCTTCACTGCCTTCCCCGCTCTCTCGCTCTCACACAGGGTAACAAAAACCATGAGTAAGGTTGGGAAAAATCAAATCGCTTTGACTAACAGGCAGTTGACTCTTTATCTTCGGGTTTTTGGAGGGTGTAGTGGAATGTAATGGTGCAGGAGTCACATCAAGTCAACTTTATGTACGTAAGTGTTGGGTAAATTCCATCTTTAAGACTCTCTGTTCTAGGTCTCTGTGATTGTGGGCACTTGAGGGGATTTGGAATAGGGTTCATTGGCTGTTTTAGATGCTCTGGGATGTCCTGAGGTTACAAAAGGCGCTGGTTAAACGCAAGAGCTTTCATCTTCTTCCCTTCTCGCTCTCTCTGCCTTCCCTGCATCCGCTCGCCACAACCCCCTTCCACGAGGTTCCCCTCTTTGCTACCCAGCTAGTGGGGAGGGGTCGCGGGCGAGGGGTACGGGGGGGGGGGGGGCAAGTGAACAAGGAGCCATTACCAGTTCCCGCTCGGGAGAGTTTGGTCTGGAACCCGGGAGCCCATTCTTGGTCGGAGTCTTGGCTTCCTTCTTCGGGAACTGGATTTTCTTCAGATCCAGGCGTTCAGGGGTCACCCACTCATCCAGGCGCTTGTTGACTGCAAGGCAGGAAGAGGAATGAGACCAGAGAACTCACATGGGCAAAGGACACACGCCTGCCCACTCACTCACCACCTCCACCCCTACCTCCAAGGACAGGAGGCTGTTCCGAGTCCTGTTTCGGAGAATGGACAACGCCCAACCCCTGCTCCGGGCTCATTTCGTTAAAGGCAGCCACTGAATTGAGACCCACACACAGGCAGTCTGAGTTCTGACATAAATGTCCAGGACCAAGACCAGCACTGGTTGGTGACCTCAAGGTACTCAAGTGACCAGGAGGTGGTCAGACAAGGGTCAGTCCCACGTAATTTAATCAGTTCTTTATGATACCACAAAGAGATTAAAAAAAACACAGCAGAGAGACCAAACAAATAGTCCAGGAGGAGTACTTACAGTCAATGTAATGGACATAGAACACCTTCCTCCCATTGATGTCCTTTACACTGAGAATCTCTGCCAGTGCTGCATGGAAAAGGAGGAAGTAACACGTCAGTTGTTTTGTACACAGTGGGTTCCAGTTAATTGGGCCGTCGGTTAATCCAGACAGCCTGCTATTTGGGACAACTCTTCAGAACAAAACAAATCTAGAAAACAGCGAGGATTCCCATTTGGAACGCTTAACTGGGACAGGAGGCAGATGCCGAGCAGTTCCTAACTAGCATCAGTTGTGTACAGTTGCATGGCCATTAGGCACTACATCGTGCTGAGAACAGAGTTTTTAACTAGTGCCATGTGCGTGTGTCTGTGTTCAGAAAGCAGCAATTCTTCTCACTGTTAGTTGGCGAGGAATAAGCAGTAAGACAATTCAGAACTGTTTTGGTCACCGTGGTTTCAAGCATTCAGGCTGGGAGTGAAGATTAAACAATTTGACTACTTCAACAAGTTAGGATCTATGAAGAACTTGAAGGTATCAACAATCACCTTGAATGTTACAATGAAAATGAAGATTTGGAGAATGCTACTGTCAATAGCATTGTATAAAGACAGTCCATTATCTGCACTAGGAGTCTGAGCTGATTTTGTTCACTTACAGTCAACCAAAAGAACAGGGCAGCGTACACTGGATAGATTCCTCCGTCAATGACTATTAGGAGCCAATACACAGTTTTATAGTACTGTAGTAGTATCAGTAGTGTTCTAATTTGGTGTGTATTTCATTTAAATACATAATTTGTTACTTCGTTTATACCTTTAAACTATTTCCGTGGAACTTTGGTTAATTGGGACAACCGCTTAATTGGGCCAAACCGTACTGGTCCCGAAGTGTCCCAATTAACCAGAAACTACTGTATTTAGACAGCAATTCTTCTGGCCCAATGCGCACGAGCCACCCAATTATACCCACGTGACTAATTAACCAACAAACCTGAGGGTATTTAGAATGTGGGAGGAAACCAGAGCACCTGGAGGAAACCCAGGTGGTCATGGGGAGAACGTACAGACTCCTTACAGACATCGACGGAATTGAACCTGGGTTGTAATAGCATTACGCAAACCACTACCCTACCAGTCCGAGCCCCCCGCCAGCCTCAAAGACAGACACTGCAAATGGACGTAAATGCTCACGACAAGAAGTTACGGGGGAAGAACAGCTTCCAGCCTCTGCCAGATTTCATGAACTCTACGGATGTGCTAGTTGCATCACCGTCTGGCATGGCGGGGGCCAGTGTGCAGGACCGGAAAAAGCTTCACTAGCCCCCCCAGCATCAAGAACATCCTCAAAAGGTGATGCTCGAGAAGGCAGCATCCATCATTAAGGTCCCCCATCATCCGGGACATGCCCTCTTCTCATTGTTACCATCAAGCGGGAGGTTCAGGAGCCTGAAGACCTGCACTCAAACTTGCAGCAACAGTTCCTTCCCCTCGGCCATCAGATTTCCGAATGGACAATGAAACCATCAACACTACCTCACTATCTTTTGGCTCACTTTTTGCATAAATTATTTAATTCAATCTTGTTATAATTCATAGTTTATTTTACTATGATGAATTGCATTGTGCTGCTGCTGAAAAATAACGAATTTCACGACACACGCCAGTGATATTAAACCCGATTCTGATAAATGGAGCATCTGAATCCAACTAGAATAGCGTGTTCAACTCAGAAACAAGATGTCATAGGTCGCAGACCCACCCCAGACCTACTGCCAATCCCTCTGTCGATACTGAGGAGGGGCTGCACTGTATGAGACATGAACCCCCAAAATGCATCTCCCCTCTAAGCTGGAGCTCCAGCATTTTATATTGGAACTACTTCGAGCAGTTTTGAGCTCCGTTTCTGAGAAAGGGTGTGCTGACACCTGAGCAAGTCTTAGCCACATGGGGCAGAGAGCGAGCTTGTAAATCTGGCGGGAGCAAAGGACATTGGCAATAGCGAGGGTGGAGCGCCGCGGGTGGGGTGGGGGGCAGGTGGCAGAGAAGGGGTGCTGGGATGGAGGAGGGGTGGAGCAGGTGCAGACCCCCCCAGCCCTAAGGCACTGGGCAAGGTCATTTGATTCCAAACAATTAGTTTATTGATCATTACAGAATGTCTCTCGGGTGCTTCCTGCCACCTCCCCTTTCCCCAACCATGATTCCCCCGCTCCTGGCCCCCTTCCCACTCTCAGTCCACAATAGAGACCCGTATCAGAATCAGGTTTATCATCACTCACAGATGTCATTTTTTTCCAAGGCAGCAGTACATAAAACTACTGCAGTACTGTGCAAAAGTCTAGCTATACGTGCTTAAGACTTTTGCACAGAACTCTATGGCAACTCTGGTCCTATACCGCTAGAGTTTAGAAGAATGAGGGGATCTCATTGAATATTGAAAGGCCTAAATAGAGTGGATGAGCAGAGGAAGTTTGCTATTGTAGGAGAGTCAAGGACTAGGGGGCACTGCCTCAGGATACAGGGACGTCCCTTTGGAACTGATATGAAGAGGAATTTTTTTCTGCCAGAGGGTGGTGAATCCATGGAATTCATTGCTGCCGACAGCTGTGGAGGCCAAATCGTCGGGGATATTTAAAGTGGAGGATGGATAGGCTCTCGATTAGTAAGGCTATCAAAGGTTATGGGGAGAAGGGGGTTGAGAGGCTTAACAAATCAGTCACGATATAATGGTGGAGCAGACTCGACGAACCGAATGGTCAAATTCTGTTCGTCTTATGGACTCCAGCAGCAGCACCTCTGGTGGTGGGGAGGTGGTTATTGCACCCTGACAGACAGCTACAGCACCCCTACTGGCAGGGAGGAGGATGCAAGACCCTGGCAAACCACTTGGTGGCAAGAGGGAGAACATTACATCCAATTTGTGGGTGGAGGAATCCATACCTTGACTGACAGCATGGCCACACCCCCTGGCAACTGGAGGCGGGCTCTATATGTTGATTGACAGAGTGGTGTTTATGACAGGGGCATGAGATCCAGTACCAAGTCCTAGGAGGAGAGAAGGCAGCTCCGCAACCCCTTGTAATGAGCAATTTTGTGTGTGATGCCCTGGATTTCCAGGATCAGCCCAATCTCTCATGTTGAATGTCGAAATTGCCCTGACTGAGATCAATAGCACCCCTAGTGGCCAGGATGTGAATGGCAGCACAGAGGGAGGCAGGGAAGGACGTGAACCATCAGATGGTTTCTACACAGAGAGAAAAAGTTACTTGACAAGACTAACAAACTTGTAGCGTAGCTCAAACTGTATGTCTGTTTTATTTCAGCGAATTCCCTGCCTCGGGCAGAGAGGTTTATAAAATTACGAGGGGATAGATTAGGTGGACGGTGACGGTCTTTCTCCCCCAAGGTAGGGGCACCTAAAACTAGAAGGCAGTACAAACAGCCAAGAGATTTTGCTTTATTTTGCTTTATGTGCTGCGAGTGTTACAGGCTTTGTGGGTGCATCATGATCCAGGGAAATCTCCTATTCCATCCAGGCTGATTTATTATCCCTGTCAACAGCATTCTCCGGCCTTCTCCCCGTAACCTATGACGGCCTGACTAATCAAGAACCAATCAACTTCCACCTTAAATATACCCAGTGACTTGCCCACCACAGCTGCCTATGGCAGCGAATTCCACAGATTCACCACCCTCTGGCTAAAGAAATTCCTCCTCATCTCTGTTCTAAATGGAGGTTCCTCTATTCTGAACCAGTGCCCTCTCATCCTAGACTCCCCACACTATAGAAAACATCCTCTCCGCATATCCACTCTATCTCTGCCTTTCAACATTCGACAGGTTTCAATGAGATCCTCCCCCCCCATTCTTCTAAATTCCAACAAGTACATGCCCAGAGCTATCAATTACTCCTCATACGACACTCCTTTCAATCCCGGAATCGTTCTCGAGAACCTCATCTGAGCCCTCTCCAATGTCAGCAAATCCCTTCTTAAATAACGGGCCCGAAACTGTTCGCAATGCTCCAACTGAGGCCTGACCGGTGCCTTATAAAGCCTCAGCATTACATCCTGTACAGTCAGATGACAAAAAAAATGAACATGAGCTTGAAGTGAAGTTTAAGGTGAGAGAGGAAAGATTTAAGAGGAACCTGAGAGGCAGGTTCTGAGAGGGTGGTGGGTGTACAAACTGAGCTGCCAGAGGAAGTGGTGCAGGTGGGTACAATTACACAATGGTGCATGAATGGTTGAGAGGGATGGATCCATAATGTACCAGGCTGAGTCCACAAAGCTCGTCAGCTCCTTAAGTTCCCGTGCATTCAAACTGCCATACCAGAACACGAAGACACCTCACGAGGGCGCGTAACATCTCGAGGGGGCCCAGGGTAGGGGAGACAAGAACCAGAGGGCACAGGCTTAAGGTGAGAGGAGTGAGTTTTCAAAGTTCAAAGTAAATTTTATTATCTAAGTACATATCTGTCACCATGTACAAGCCTGAAATTCATTTTCCTGTGGGCATACTCAGCAAATCTATGAAACAGCAACTATAACTGAGGTCATTTCACATTTGCCGGATGATGCTGAGGATGTTCTACGAGTCTGTGGTGGCCAGTGCTATCATGTTTGCTGTTGTGTGCTGGGGCAGCAGGCCGAGGGTGGCAGACACCAACAGAATCAACAAACTCACTCGTAAGGCCAGTGATGTTGTGGGGACGGAACTGGACTCTCTGACGGTGGTGTCTGGAAAGAGGATGCTGTCCAGGTTGCATGCCATCTTGGACAATGTCTCCCATCCACTACATAATGTACTGGGTGGCACAGGAGTACATTCAGCCACCGAGATGCAATACAGAGCATCATAGGAAGTCATCCTGCCTGTGGCCGTCAAACTTTACAACTCCTCCCTTGGAGGGTCAGACACCCTGAGCCAATAGGCTGGTCCTGGACTTATTTCCATCTGGCATAATTTACATATTATTATTTAATTATTTATGGTTTTATATTGCTATATTTATACTCTATTCTTGGTTGGTGCAACTGTAACAAAACCCAGTTTCCCTCAGGATCAATAAAGTATGTCTATGTCTGACAGGATCAATGAAAGATCAGGCAAAGTGCAGACAGGATCCTGAGGGGAACCTTTTCACACAGATTATCCAAATATGGAACGAGCATATTGGGGCAGGTACATTAACAGCATTTAAAAGGCACTTGGGCAGGTATGTGGATAAGAAAGGACCAGAGGATTATGGACAAAACGTAGGCAATTGGAACTAGAATAGGATGAAAATCCTGGCTAGTCGGGCCGAACGGCCTGTCCCTAGAGATACGGTGCAGCAGCGCCCCCAGCGGCGGGGAGGTCGCGACTTGAAACCCCGGAGGCAGCGCCTCCAGCGGCGGGGAGGTCGCGACTTCCTCCCGCGCTGCAGCGCCCCTAGCGGCGGGGAGGGGTTTACCCCATCGCTCCCCACACATTCACCGCCCGCCATGTTGGATGCTTACGCCACTCGTCCTCGTTCTCCTGGTTCCTCCTGAGGACGGGCAGCCGGCAGCCCTCGATCACCTCCATCATCCGAGACGGGGAGAGGACAAGAAGCCGGAGGGTAACCGGGCCGCGGCGGCGGCCTTCAGGCGACGGCCTCTTCTTTCCCTCCTTCTCCCTCCGTGCGCGGAGCGGGCGACGGCGGCGCCTCCTCCTTCACCGATTCGTCGCCTCCGCCATCTTGCTTCCACCTTCAAGGCCCCGGCGGCCGGGCGAGGTGGCGGCATTCCGCCTGATTCCCCCGCACGACGGCAAAAAAACAAATTAAACAAATCTACCTGAACCCCACATTAACAACACAATCAAAATACATTTACACCCAGTAACGCCAATATTTCTTGTTTAATCTAATTTTACTGGCGGAAAACACAGGGGTGGCTCATATAGTAGTCCTGCCCACTGCCTGTTATTTATTTTCCCCCCTCTTCCCCAAGAAAAATCACAAATTTTCCCTCAGTTTGTTGGCTGCTGTTGCAGATTTAAAGTCCTCACGTTTCCTTCAGGCAAGGCAGCCTGCTGGAGCTGTACTGGTGGTTTGCTCCTTAACTTTAGGCTACTGTGGCAGGCTCCTGGCCCTCAACAAGTTGCCAAGTGAAGAGGCAATGTGGGCATTGGCATCACCTCTCTTGGCCTGCTGAGTTCATGTTGAAGCTTCTTGCAGCCAGCACACATTGATTGTCTACAGCAGACTGAACCCGAAGTTCAAAGTTCCATCACTGGCGAGTCCTGGGATAGCCAGAGGTCTAATATTTTATTTACTTAGAGATGTAGCCCAGCAACCCATCTATTTAACCCCAGATTAATCACAGGACAATTTACACTGACCGATGAACCTACTAAGTTCAAAGGTCAAAGTACATTTATTATCAAAGTCTGTATGCAGTATATAACCAAGAGAAAAACTGCAGGTGCTGGAAGCCCAAGCAAAACCCAAGTCTTGCCGAAGGGTCTCAGCCCAAAACGTCGACTGTACTTTTTGCATAGATGCTGCCTGGCCTGCTGTGTTCCTCCAGCATTTTGTGTGTGACAGAGTGTACAGCCCTGAGATTTGCCTTCTCCACAGACAGCCGCAAAGCAAAGAAAACTGCGGAGCCCAAAGATAAATATGCCAACACCCTCAGGCGCAAAAAAAAACAAATTATGGAAGCGACAATCAGAACAACCCCCCCCGTGCAAAAACCAAATCATGTAAACAGCAGCGAAAACATCACCCCCCCCACACACACAAAAAAAAATGTGCAGACAGCAACAAGAATATCAACACCCCACCAAGTGCAAAAACACAAATCACGGAAATAGCAGCCAGAAAGAACATAAGAGATAGGGGCAGGAGTCGGCCATCGGGCCCATTGAGCCTGCTCCGCCATTCAATAAGGTCATGGCAAAGAATGCAAGCAGGCTTTTTCCACTGAGGCCAGGGGAGAAAAAAACCAGAGCACATGGGTTAAGGGTGAAGGGGAAAAAGCTTAAAGGGAACATTAGGGGGGCTTCTTCACACAGAGAGTGGTGGGAGTGTGGAATGAGCTGCCAGGTGAAGTGGTAAATACGGGCTCACTTTTAACACAAGAAAAACTTGGACAGGTACATGGATGAGCGGTGTATGGAGGGATATCGTCCAAGTGCAGGTCAGTAGGACTAGGCAGAAAAATGGTTCGGCACAGCCAAGAAGGGCCAAAAGGCCTGTTTCTGTACTGTAATGTTCTATGGTTCTATGGCTGATCTGACCATGGACCCATCCCCACCTTCTGCCCATAACCCTTAATTCCTCTACTATGCAAAAACGCAGAATATGAAAACACAAAACCAAAAGAGTCCAATGGAACTACAGTCCAATGCACAAACCGTTACCCAGGACTGCAGTACCTTCCAGGGGGAGAGAGAGACCACTCGAATGCAGGAACCTTCCCTTGGGAAGAGAGAGAGAGAGACCGTCACACGCAGACACCTCCCTCTGGCAGTTCGAGCTGAAACGTCTTTGAAACGTGGGAGGAAACTGGAGCACCCAGCGGAAACCCACACGCCCTTGGGGTGGGGGGCGTGAGGAAGTGACAGCGTCAGAATTGAACTCCCAGCTCTCGAAGCCCTGTGCTGTAATACCGCCGCACTGTCACCAGACATCCCACCTCTCCCGGAACTTCCGGGAGTCTCCCGCGTATTAATAGTGGCTCCCTGATGCCCGCAAATTATATACAATATCACGGAAATCAATTTTTTTGAGAGCGAGCGAGAGAAAAGCAAGAGAGAGCGCGTGAGCGAGGGCAAAAGCAAGCGAGAGAGGGAGAGAGCGAGAGAGAGAGAAAGCACTTGAGAGCGCGCGAGCGACCACGAGAGACAGAGTGCGCCATTGCAGAGTGTTCCAAAAAATATATAAAACGTATGTCACCCCAGACTACACTAAAGTGTACCCCTGCCTAATAGGGGTCAAAAATAATGACAGTGTTGCTCGCTGCATTGTTTGCAACAATGACTTTTCTATTGCCCATGGTGGGTTAAGACTGTAAAAGACATGTTGAGGTGAGTTTCACAGGTGTCATTCGTTCATTAGCATAGTTTAAATTATTTAAACTAGCGAGCCAGCTGATAAGGAGCTACTCTATTGCAGACATCCCACCTCTCCCGGAAGTCTCCCGCAAATTGATGGTGCTACCTCGCTGAAGTGAGTTTTTGCAGGGTGGGATGTCTGTGTCACACTGACGGGAATGTGCGGGTGTCTGGGCCAGAGCCTGGAGGTCGGAGGCCCGATGTCCAGAAGTCTTGAGAGTCCAAGGTCGAGGACCCAAGGCCCAAAGAGATTTAACGATTGGCTGGCTGAGTGGTGCCATATCAAAAACCTCAGAGACAAATTCAGTCAGACCAATGAATTGATTCTGGATTTCAGGAAGGGGAGGTCGAGGGAACTCAGGCCAGTCCTCATCGGGAGGTCGGTAGCGGAAAGAATGAGCAGCTTCAAGTTCCCAGTGTCAAATCCTCTGAATATCTATCCTAGGCCTAACATATCAACGCCATCACAAAGCAGGCATGACAGCGGCTATACTTCATTAGGAACCTGAGGAGATTTGGCAGGTCAGCAAAGACTAGCATTCTGACCGGCTGCATCACTGTCTGGTACTGAAGAGTTTTGGAAAAAGGCCGCAGAAAGTTGTAAACTCAGCCAGCTCCATCACGGGCACTATCCTCCCCATTGTCCAGGACGTGCCCTCTCCTCATTGTGACCAGCAGGGAGGAGGTACAGGAGCCTGAAGACACACACTCAGCGATTCAGGAACAGCTTCTTCCCCTCTGCCGTCCCATTCCTGAACGCTATCTCGCAAAGAAAGAGAAAATCTGCAGATGCTGGAAGTCCGAGCAACACACACAAAACGCTGGAGGAGCTCAGCAGACCGGGCAGCGTCTAGGAAAAGAGTAGACACTCGACGTTTCGGGCCGAGACCCTTCGGCAGGACTGGAGAAAGAAGCTGAGGGGTAGATTTAAAAGGTGCGGGGAGGGGAGAGAGAAACACCAGGTGATATGTGAAACTGGGAGGGGGAGGGATGAAGTAACGAGCTGGGAAGTTGACTGGTGAAAGGGGCAGAAGGCCATGGAAGAAAGAAAAGGGGGGAGGAGCACCAGAGGGAGGTGATGGGCAGGCAAGGAGATAAGGTGAGGGAGGGAAAAGGGAATGGGAAATGGTGAAGGAGGGGGGTGGGGGGCTTTACCAGAAGTTTGAGCAATTGATGCTAACACCATCAAGTTGGAGGCTACCCAAACGGAATGTAAGGCGTTGTTCCTCCAGCCTGAGTGTGGCCTCATCACGACAGTGGAGGAGGCCATGGATGGACATATCGGAATGGGAATGGGAAGTGGAATTAAAACGGGTGGCCTCTGGGAGATCCCATTTGTTCTGGCAGACTATCTCACAATATTCTTGCTCCCTCTTTTGCACTACTTTAATTTAACTTATATGTATTTACTTCCCATTGTGAATTCTAGTTTTCATTATTATGCCTTGCAGCGTACCGCTGCCACAAAACAACAAATGTCACGACATTTGCTGGCGGTATTAAACCTGATTCTGATCCTCCGGGGTGCTTGATTTCCGGCGGGGACTTCGAAACATGCCGTGAAGTGCGGTCGCTTGCGTCAAGTCGAACCCCTCCGAAGACTGTGCCAGCGAGCGTCACCATGTTTCCGGCGGCAACACAGCAGGCCCACGACGCTCCAGCCATTACCCGTTGGTCTTTGGAGTGCGGGAGGAAACCGGAGCACGGGGGAGGACGTACGGCCCTCTTACGGGCAGCGGAGGGAATCAACCCCCGATTTTCCAGCGGGTGTTGTGAAAGGGTTGTTTAACTGTGAGGCCTTAAGGCCTGTCCCCTGAGATGGAGGCCTGCCTGGGTGTTTGAGCGAGTGGGTGGGTCGGTGGGAAAGGGGTTTGTGCTGTGGTTGCTCGGGTTGGTCCGCTGAGCATCGTGGGATGGCTATGTTGGCGACGCTTGTGGGCTGTCCTTGGGTGTGTTGGTTGTTAGCGCAAGCGGGGCGTAAATCTCGACGCACGTTCGATAAATAAATCTGCACCTGTGCCGTAAACATAGATGATGGAAATCCAGAGCAGCGCGCACAAAAATGCTGGAGGAACTCAGCGGGTCAGGCAGCACCTACAGAGGGGAATAAACAGTCAAAGTTTCGGGCCGAGGCCCTTCATCGGGACTGGAAAGGAAGGAGGAAGGCATCAGAGCCGACGATGTACCGGACTGGAAGATCTATAACAGCTTCGTGTTGCTCAGGAACACTATTGCCAACATAGTCATAGTCATAGTCATACTTTATTAATCCCGGGGGAAATTGCTTTTTGTTACAGTTGCACCATAAATAATAAATAGTAATAGAACCATAAATAGTTAAATAATAATATGTAAATTATGCCAGTAAATTATGAAATAAGTCCAGGACCAGCCTATTGGCTCAGGGTGTCTGACCCTCCAAGGGAGTTGTAAAGTTTGATGGCCACAGACAGGAATGACTTCCTATGACGCTCTGTGTTGCATCTCGGTGGGGTGAGTCTCTGGCTGAATGTACTCCTGTGCCTACCCAGTACATTATGTAGTGGATGGGAGACATTGACCAAGATGGCATGCAACTTAGACAGCATCCTCTTTTCAGACACCACCGTCAGAGAGTCCAGTTCCATCCTCACAACATCACTGGCCTGACGAATGAGTTTGTTGATTCTGTCGGTGTCTGCTACCCTCAGCCTGCTGCCCCAGCACACAACAGCAAACATGATAGCACTGGCCACCACAGACTCGTAGAACATCCTCAGCATCGTCCGGCAGATGTTAAAGGACTAAGTCTCCTCAGGAAATAGAGACAGCTCTGACCCTTCTTGTAGACAGACTCAGTGTTCTTTGACCAGTCCAGTTTATTGTCAGTTCGTATCCCCAGGTATTTGTTATCCTCCACCATGTCCACCCTAACCCCCTGGATGGAAACAGGGGTCACCGGTACCTTAGCTTTCCTCAGGTCTACCACCAGCTCCTTAGTCTTTTTCACATTAAGCTGCAGATAATACTGCTCACACCATGTGACAAAGTTTCCTACCGTAGCCCTGTACTCAGCCTCATCTCCCTTGCTGATGCATCCAACGATGGCAGAGTCATCTGAAAACATGTAGGGCAGAGTGGAGGGTACCTGCCTGGTAGGCCCAGACCAGGAAAAAGCCTTTGACAGGGCATCCTATACATCTGTGATGGACGTGCCCTCCAAACTGGGCTCTGGGGAAGGAATCGGGAATTGGATCCCACTGCTCTACGCAGGTATCCAAGGCACACGAGGTTCCGCAGGTGCTAGAGTTCCAGAGCAGCGCGCACGAAATGCTGGAAGAGCTCGGTAGGTCAGGCAGCATCTGCAGAGGAGAATAAACAATTGACGTTTCCAAGACCCTTCAGGACTGGAAAGGAAGGGGGGAAAGAAGTCAAAATCACCCACCAACTTGTACTCTTTTCCCCTTCCTCCACCTTCTGATTCTGGCTTCTGCCCCCTTCCTCTCCAGTCCTGACGAGGTGTCTCAGCCCGAAATGTCGACTGTCTGTTTCCCTCCACAGATGCTGCCGGACCTGCTGAGTTCCTCCAGCATTTAGAGTGCGTTGCTCCGCCATAAATCTACAATGCGGTCCCAAACAGCTGGAGGGAGAGAGATAGCTTACCTATCAAATCTGGTGTCAGGCAGTGTTGCCTCTTGTCTTAAGACCATAAGGTATAGCAGCAGAATGAGGCCATTTGGCCCATCGAATCTGCTCTGCCAATTCATCATGGGGTGATCATTTTTCCCTGTCAGCCCCAATCTCCTAACTTCTCCCCATATCCCTCCATGCCCTGACCGATCAAGAATCTTATCAACCTCCGCCTTAAATATGTCCAATGACTTGGCCTCCACAGCCGCCTGTGGCAATGAATTCCACAGATTCACCCACTCTGTGGTAAACAAGTTCCTCCTCATCTCCGTTCTAAAAGAACGTCCCTCTACGCTGAGGCTGTGCCCTCTGGTCTTAGACTTTCCCACCACAGGAAGCATCCCCTCCACACCCACTCTATCGAGGCCTTGTACCGGAGAAACATTTCAAATCCATCGGGTAGAATAGCCGTCAGTATAACACTTCACAGCGCCAGCGACGGGTTCAATTCCCGCCGCTGTCTGTAAGGAGCTTGTACGTTCTCCCCGTGACCGCGTGGGTTTCCTCCGGGTGCTCCGGTTTCCTCCCACAGTCCGAAGACGTGTGGGTTAGGGTTGGTAAATTGTTGGCATGTTACAGTGACGCCAGAAGCAGGTACAGAGGCAGACACTTGCAGGCTGCCCCCGGCACGTCCTCGGATTGCGTTGGTCGCTGACACAAACAACACGTTTGTTTTCGCCGTGTGGTTTGATGCACAGGTGGCAAACAAATCCCTTCTTGCACCTTAGGAAAATGAGAGCATGCGCGGGGCAACATTGCCAGGCAGGGGAGGCACATGGGTTAAAACCTCCCTGTAAATGACATTGTCACTGCAATAGAAACATAGAAAACCTACAGCACAATACAGGCCCTTCGGCCCACAAAGCTGTGCCGAACACGTCCTTACCTTAGAAATTGCCTAGGGTTACCCATAGCCCTCTATAAGCCCTCAACACCTTATATTCCGTCTGGGTAGCCTCCAACCTGATGGCATGAACATTGACTTCTCCAACTTCTGCTAATGACCCACCTCCCCCTCGTACCCCATCCGTTATTTATTTATATACACATATTCTTTTTCTCTCTCTCCTTTTTCTCCCTCTGTCCCTCTCACTATACCCCTTGCCCATCCTCTGGGTTTTTCCACCCCTCCCCCTTTTCCTTCTCCCTAGGCCTCCTGTCCCATGATCCTCTCATATCCCTTTTGCCGATCACCTGTCCAGCTCTTGGTTCCATCCCTCCCCCTCCTGTCTTCTATCATTTCAGATCTCCCCCTCCCCCTCCCACTTTCAAATCTCTTACTATCTCTTCCTTCAGTTAGTCCTGACGAAGGGTCTCGGCCCGAAACGTCAACTGTACCTCTTCCTAGAGATGCTGCCTGGCCTGCTGCGTTCACCAGCAACTTTGATGTGTGTTGCCTGGCTTTCACATGTGGCTTAGTTACTAAGCCCAGCGGAAGCATTTCCACTGACAGAAGAAGGGGCAAAGGTAGGTTACAAACAGCTTAAACCAGTTGCTTCAGGCAGAGGGGACTCGTCAGCCACGGTTGGCAGCTCGTCTCGGAGAAGGAAAACTCTGATCCCAAACCTCTGCTGCACTTGTGGGGAAGGCTTCAGGAGCAAACCCCGAGGGAAATATCTGAAGCTGGAGTCTCTAAGACAGTCCTACGTTGAGTTCAACGCTGACTGGCAACAAACTGTATCTGTCTCTGCTGTTCCTTTGGATTCATCAGCTGCGTGGAGAGGGGGAGGCTGCTGCATGGGGAACCGCCTGCTCCCCATATCGTACGGCCCGGGCTTGTATGTCACACAGACAGCCACGGTCGACCCGACGGACGGAGTGCCTCAGAAACGCGTGTGCTGTGTGTGACCGTTGGTTCTGTGTTTTGTACCGCGGCCCCAGAGGAAAGCTGTATTCAGCTTGAACTCGACCAGGATTGGACTTGGTCGTTGGGGTGATGTGTTCTCAGGGCTGCTGTACCTGACGCAGCTGCGGTCTGAACCCCCCCCCCCCCCTTAGCAATAACCCGCACCGTCTGGAGCGAGTCTGACGGGTCCTGATGCACAAGTGCCCTGAGAAAAGCGGGCAAAGTTGTACCCAACGTTACCCTCATGCTGATGACCAACTCCCATCGGGCCAAAGACACAAACGCCTGTAAGCACATACCACCAGGCTCAAGGACGCATCTATCCCTCTGTTAACAGACTCCAGAATGGGGCCTTTTGTGCGATAACATGGACTCTTGGCCTCACGATCCACCTCGTTCTGATCTCGCACTTTACTGTTTACCTGCACCGCACTTTCTCCGTCGCTGTGACATTTTATTCTGCGTTCCGTTAATTCTTTTACCTTGTTCGACCTCAATGCACTGTGGAATGATCTGATCTGTATGAACAGTGTGCGAGACCAGCTTTTCACTGTATCTCGGTGCATGTGACAATAATAAACCGATTCCAATGATGTCTATCACAGGGAAAGCAGGAAAGAGGCATCTATCGTCAAGGCCCCCGCCATCCAGGATGTGTTCTCTCCCACTGCTGCCATCAGGTAGAAGGTACAGGAGCCTCAGGACTCGCACCACCAGGTTCAGGAGCAGCTATCACCCCCCAACCATCAGGCTCTTCAACCAAAGAGGGTAACTTAACTTCACTTGCCCCATCACTGAACCATTCCCACAACCTATGGAATCACTTTCAAGGACTCTTCATTTCATGTTCCCAATATTTATTTATTTAGTTATTTGATATTTGCAGAGTTTGTTGTCTTTGCACATTGTCTATTTGTCCATCTTGTTGCGTGTGGTCTTTCATATATATATATATATACACACACACTTTGGTAATAAATTCACTTTGAACTTTGAATGGTTCCATCTGTATGAAGTGTGCAAGACAAGCTTTTCACTTTATCTTGGTACGCGAGCCTCCAAGAGGACCACAACTTTGTCATAGGGTTTGGAGGCTCGCGTGCCTCAGTGACCCGGAGAGCTGTGTTGGCTGGAGTCAGGGCTTTAAGCTTTGGCTCTTGGTGGGGTCACCCATTGCAAACAGGTCAAAAGGTAGAGGTCAGACTGGGTCCACCGGTCCTCCAGGTTCAGGGGTTCAGCTCAGGGCCAACAACCCTGATGGTCAAACAAAACTATTATGGAAACAGCAATGAAGAATCATTATATATCTATATGTGATAGTGTGGATAGACAGAGACGGAGGACCTTAATGGCTGCCTAGAACACCAGTGGCGAAACAGGCAGTTACTACCTTGGTACACATGAGTCTAATAAGCCAATTCCAAAAACCCAAACCTTTGTGGCTGTACCAGACGGTTTGTGGACCTAGAGTATGTGGGCATGAAGTGTCACTGCTTACTGAGGTTCCACCTGCCCCAGGCATTGCAGAAGACAAACTTGGCCCCATTATCGCGCAATGCCCCAGTCAGCAGGACCTTGCCTCACTACCTCAGAATCAGGTTGATTAACGCTGACATGTGTCATGAAATTTACTGTTTCGTGCCAGCAGTACAGTGCAATACATAAAATATAAATTATTAGATTATGAGGACACTCAGTCCTCGTTTATTGTCATTTAGAAATGCATGCATTAAGAAATGATACAATATTCCTCCAGAGTGATATCACAAAAAAAAGGACAGACCAAAGACTAACACTGACAAAACAACATAATTATAACATATAGTTACAGCAGTGCAAAGCAATACCATAATTTGATAAAGAGCAGATCATGGGCACGGTAAAAAAGAGTCTCAAAGTTCCGATCGACTCCCGATAGTCCCGATAGCAGACGGCAAAAGGGAGAAACCCTCCCTGCCATAAACCTCAAGGCGCCAACAACTGCTGATGCATTGGAAGCAGCCGACAACAGCCGACAGTGAGTCCATCAGTCCGAAAACTTTGAGCCTCCAACCAGCCCCTCCGATACAGCCTCCCAAGTACCATCCTCTGCTGAACGCTTCGACCCCGCCCCGGCCGCCGAGCAACAAGCAAAGCCGAGGACTCAGGGCCTTCTCCTCCGGAGATTCTGGATCACACAGTAGCAGCGGCAATGAAGAAGTCATTTCAGAAGTTTCTCCAGATGTTCCTCCGTGTTCTCACGTCCGTCTCCATCAAATCAGGATTCTGCATGGCACCCTACTTGACAGATGACAGATATCATTCACCGGAGTGGCCGCTGCACGCTGCCTTGCGCCGCCATCTTCTCCTCCTCCTTTAATATGAAATGTGAGATATATATTACTATAATGACAAACTGACAAGCGAGGCTTTGGGCCTACTTCGGGCTGTTCAATGGGTTTCAGATCTGAGGATTCAACTTTGGTTCGGAATGTTGTGTTTCGCTTCGGTAGTTTGCATGATTTGTGTTTTTTTTTCTTTCTCATGCACATCAGGAGTTGGTCCTTTATTTTCATTTTTATTCCTTTTTCCTTTAATTGGGTTCCTTTGGCTTTTTGGCTGCCTGTGAGCAAACAAATCTCAAGGTTGTATAACTTATACATTCTTTTATAATTAATGTACTTTGTATCTTTGACTATACTCTCTATAAACTCTATATATATTGTATGTAAATTAAATATGTAGTGCAAAAGTAATGAGGTAGTGTTCATGGGTTTAATGTCCATTCAGAAATCAGATGGTGGAGGGGAGGAAGCTGTTCCTGAATCGTTGAGTGTGCGTCTTTTGCAGGTTCGATGCTGTCGTTTAAAGTTAAATTGGATAGATTTTTGGACAGGAAAGGAATGGAGGGTTATGGGCTGCGTGCAGGTCGGTGGGACTAGGTGAGAGTAAGAGTTCGGCACGGACTAGAAGGGCTGGGATGGCCTGTTTCCGTGCTGTAATTGTTATATGGTTCTATGGTCTTCAGGCTCCTGTACCTCCTCCCTGATGGTAGCAATGAGAAGAGGGCACGTCCTGGGTGATGGGGGTCTTTAGTCATAGAAGCTCCTTTTTCAGAATGGATGCTCCTTTTTTGAGCCAGAGTGGTGAGTCGGTGGAACGCATTGCTACAGGCGGCTGTGGAGGCCAAGTCCTCATGTGTATTTAAGGCAGATGTTGATAGATCCTTGGTTAGTCAGGGCATGAAGGGATACGGGAAGAAGGTAGGAGACTGGGGCTGAGAGGGAAATTGGATCAGACCCAATGGGCCAAATGGCCTAATTCTGCTCCTATGTCTTAAGGTCTTATGCTGCCATTTTGAGGTACTGCCTTTTGATGTTGGGGAGGCTGGTGCCCATGAAGGAGCTGGCAGTGTCTCAACTCTCCGATCCTACGCACTAGCCCCTCCATTCCTGACGGTGATGCAGCCAGTCAGAATGCTCTCCACGGTGCACCTGCAGAAATCTGCTGGCGCCTTGGGTGACAAACCAGATCTCCTCAAACTCCCAATGAAACGTTGCTGCCAGCGTGTCGTCTTTGTAATTGCACCACTATGTCGGGCCCAGGATAGACCTTCAGAGACGTTGACATTCAGGAACTTCAAACTGCTCACCCTTTCCACTGCTGGTCCCTCGATGAGGACTAGTGTGTGTTCCCTCAATTTCCCCTTCCTGCAGTCCCTAATCAATTCCTCAGTCTTGATGACGTTGAGCGCAAGGTGGTTGTTGCAGCACCCCGCAACTAGCCAATCAGGTGGACATTACCTTTCCTTTGTGGGCAGACCTTCCTAGCAAGCACCTTGGACCCCAAGTTCATCAGGCAGTGGTCAGTGTGGACACTGTCAAACAAGGACAATATGGGAATTCTGTGGGCTTGTTTTCCAGGCAAGGCCATCCAGCAGATCTGACCCACAAAAACAAGACCTCTCTTGTGGGGTGGGGGTCGGTCGGTGAGAGGAGCCCTCCCTATCAGAGACTTCCTGTCTAGAGATCAGATCACCCCCCTCTCGAGGCTCTCTGCCCTCGGGAACGGCTGAGGCGGGGACGAGACGGTCACCCACTCATCGTAGGCCACAGGTTTGCGAAGAGGGTCTGGAGGTGGCCACAGGGGGGTCCGCATTCCAGTTCATCCCCGAGGCCCTCTGTTTCTCGGGGTCGACGATGGAGGTTGCTTCTTGTCTGTGTCAATTGATACGCAAGCCGGGGCAGTACGATACGGAGGGCAAGCTGTTGGCAATACAGCAGGCTCCCCCTCTCCACGCAGCTGATGAACCCAAAGGAACGGCAGAGGTCGATACGGGTTGGTGCCAGTGGCGTCGCAGGAGTTGCCAGTCGGAGTTGAACTCGACGTAGGACTGCCTTGGGGACTCCAGCACCCTAGGAACCCCGATTTTCCCTCAGGTTTCCTCCCAAAGACCCCCCCATGAGAGGGTGTGGCCACAAGGCCACAGAGCTTCGAGATCAGAGTCTTTCCTCTCCTAGGTGAGCTGCCGAGCCCCGTCTGCCCAAAGCGACTGGTCTTAAGGTGCCAGTCACCCGCCTTTGCCCCCTCCTCCTGCCAGTGGTAACGGTTCCGCCGGGCCCAGTAGCTAAGCCACACGTGAAGGCCAGGAGCTGGACTTGGTTGTCAGAGGCGATTTGAGACACACGCCATTGGGAGCACTTAATATGTAGTGGGAGCTTGTCCCCACGACCACCCCCCCCCTTCCGGTTATGACAACCCCATCAGGAGTAACAGGGGGCTTTGATCTGTGGGCTGTTCCCGGGGACACACACCGAGACAGGCGGATGTCAAAGCGATGCTGAAAGATACTGTTACGTACCCCGTAACTGGGTTGCCAAACCAGCAGAAATGGACCACTTAGTTAGAGTCTGGATTACTGGAACTAAGAAAGTTTTATTAAAGAAATAAGTAACACAGTACTCTAATCGTAAGGATATAAACGCAACAGATTAGCAATGATAGAACACACATGTACACAGAACTATGGTAATAGGAATCAACCAAGCTCTATTGCAGTCTAGGGGTAAAATGATCAGTCTTACAGTGACGCAGAGTTCAGTTCAGCTGAGTACAGTTCACAGCAATCGCTGTTGTGCTGTTGGAGAGAGAGAGAGAGAACGCAAATTCTGATTCACACAGGCCTTTGTTCTTCGCAGTTAGCTTTCGGGCGAACCCTTTTATGTCATCTGTGGTCACCGACTGTGACCCCTCCATTCCAGATACGACCCTTCTTCCGCGGTGAACCCGGCACCCAGGCAAGGGCGGACACACACACCAGGTTCCCGCCGATCATACCCTTTCACCCTATGCGTCTATGGTCGGTTCCCGCACCAGACCTCCAAACGCCACCAACTTGTGGGGGCACACCGCTGTTCTAGGGTCTCGTTATCTCATGATCTCGTGGTGTGTGTCCTGCCTTAGCGAACCTGTTCTTTTTATCCCCCTGCTGGGGTATCGCCTGTCCATCAAACTTCAAACAGTTCAGGTTCAAAGCAACCGGTCTGTCAATACTCGGACTGGTGTCTCTTTCCGTTAATCTCTCTCTCCTCTCTCCTTAACATTTTGAATGTTTCTCCATTGTCTCACTTATCTCTCTCATTAGCATCAATCTTCTGATAACTTGGTTTTTCATCACAATACCGACCTGGTGAAAGATGCCCTTTTGCTCTGCCCGGAACTGGTTGGTCTCCGCGCACAGTGAGATGTCCATGAGGGCATCATCCAGGCTGAGGGACGCAGTGAAACCCGGTGCAGCCATTGCTAAAGGCTCGGTAGGGAAGGACCACAGGCTGGGATCCCTCTGCTACCGTCAGGCGGAGAAGCCCCTCACGGACATAGAAGCAGTGTGTCACCTCCCCCCCGCCCACCACCGCCCAAGGGGGGCCATGTGAGTGGTCACAGAGCTACCAAACTATGTTTGTTGTATTTTTTTAGGCTGTTATCACCAGGGAAATGCCCTGTTCGTGTTACTGCCATCGGCCAGGTGGAACAGGAGCCTGAAGTTTACACGGAAGGGTTCAGGATTAAAGATTGTTTAATGTCATTTCCGCTACGGAATTTTAAAGGAGAACAAAATAATTGTTACTCTGCATCCAATGCAACACAAAAAAAACACAACAAGATAAAGAACACAATCAATATAAAAACATAAGATAGCTTATAGACACGGATTCATTGTGCAGTATGTCCATAAGGTGACGTTAGGCACAGGAGTGCCCGTACACAAGGTGACTCTGACAGGAAATGATAAAGTAGTGGTGGTTGGGGGGTGTGGAGGGGTGGGTTGGCGGCTGGAGGTGTTGATCAGCCTCACTGCTTGGGGAAAGTCACTGTTTTTGAGTCTGGTGGTCCTGGCGTGGGTGCTACGTAGCCTCCTCCCCGACGGGAGTGGGACAAACAGTCCGTGGGCAGGGTGGGTGGGATCCTTCATGATGTTCCTGGCCCTTTTCCAGCCCCTTTCTGTATATATGTCCGTGATGGCGGGTAAGCTGGTGCCAGTGATGCGTGGGGCAGTTCTGACTACCTGTTGCAGAGGCTTCCCGTCTGCCAGCGTGCAGTTTCCGTACCAGCTTCCTGTAAGCTGAAAACCAGTTTCCGTACCAGCTTCCTGTCCACCAGTCTGTGACAGAGCATTAAAAGTCTTACACAGCTGAATGTGATGACCATGAATGTAAAAGTAGTTTGACCGTTTCTTTCTCTGTATAGATTTTTTTTATGACGAGTAAAGTCTCCTTCTGTGATTTTTAAAAGAAAGCACCACAGAAAGCATCCTTTCTGGATGCATCCCGGCTCGGTACGGAAACCGCCCTGTCCGTGACCGCGAGAGACCGCAGAGAGTCAGAATCAGGTTTATCATCACCGGCATGTGACGTGAAACTTGTCAGCTTAGCGGCAGCAGTTCAATTCAATACATAATCTAGCAGAAAAAAAATAAATAAGACTTTTAATAATAATAAATAAACAAGTAAATCAATTACGTATATTGAATAGATGTTTAAAAAGTGCAAAAACAGTATATTGTATATTAAAAAAAGTGAGTTCAAAGTCCATTTAGGAATTGGACGGCAGAGGGGAAGAAGCTGTTCCTGAATCGCTGAGTGTGTGCCTTCAGGCTTCTGTACCTCCTACCCAATGGTAACAGTGAGAAAAAGACTGCCCTGGGTGCTGGAGGTCCTTAATAATGGACGCTGCCTTTCTGAGACACCGCTCCCTAAAGATGTCCTGGATACTTAGTAGGCTAGTGCCCAGGATGGAGCTGACTAGATTTACAACCTTCTGCAGCTTCTTTCAGTTCTGTGCAGTAGCCCCTCCATACCAGACAGCGATACAACCTGTCAGAATGCTCTCCACAGTACAAGTAGAGAAGTTTTCAACATGCCAAACCTCTTCAAACTCCTAATAAGGTATAGCCGCTGCCTTGCCTTCTTTATAACTGCATCGATGTTGTTGGGACCAGGTTAGATCCTCAGAGATCTTGACACCCAGGAACTTGAAGCTGCTCGCTCTCTCCACTTAAATTAGTCGTGGACACAGCTCAGCACATCACAGGGACAGCCTCCCCTCCGTGAAGCCTGTCTACATTTCTCACTGCCTCAGTAAAGTAGCCAGCATCAACAACAACCCCACCCACCCCGGACATTCTCTCTTCTCCCCTTCTCCCATCGAGCAGAAGATACAAAATCCTAAAAGCACGTCCCACCAGATTCAAGGACGGCTTCTCTACTGATGTTATCAGACTCTATTACGATAAAGATGGACTCACTTAACTTCTCAATCTACCTCATTATGGCTTTGCACCTTATTCTCTGCCTGTGCTGCACTTTCTCTGTAACTGTGACGTTAATGTCGATCTTGCGCCCGAGCGATCTTCCTCTCTCTCGGTGATGTCAGCAGATGGTGACGAGGGAAGGTTTGGTTCATGTGGATTGTAGATTTGGACTCTAATTCACATTTATCAAGTGCTCTAGTTTCTAGTTCTGGTCCCTCTTTTGTGGCTACTTTTGGGCGATTTTTGAATCGGGGCGGCCAGTGGATAGTAAACACTGGACCGAATGGAACTGAAATGTGCCTTTTGATTTTGTGTTTTATATTCTGTGTTTCTGCGCGTTTACTTTTGTTGCTGTTTGCGTGATTTTTTTTGCGCTCGGTGGGGAGTGGTGGGGGTTTGAAGTTTGATGTCTTTCTTTAAATGGGTTGGTTCCGTGGTTTTCTCTGTTTCGTGGCTGTCTGTGTGGAAGACGAATTTCAGGGCTTAATACTGCATGTTACAGTACGCACCCGACTGCACCAGCTTCCGGGGTGTAGACCCGCCGATCCTCTGGAGGACGGATAGTTGGCCCAGGATGGCTTAAACCAGTCTGGCCATTCTCCTCTGACCTCCCTCAGCAACAACAGACACAACTGGAGGAACTCAGCAGGCCAGGCAGCATCTACGGAGAAGAGCAAACAGTTGATGTTTCAGGCCAAGACCCTTTATCGGACCCCCAGTAACAAGACATTTTTGCCCACAGAACTACTACTCACTAGATTTTTTTTTGGCACCATTCTCTGTAAACTTGAGACTTTTTTGCATGAAAATCCCAGGAGATCAGCAGTTTCTGAGATACTCAAATCACCCCATCTGGCACCAACAATCGTTCCACGGTCAAAGTCACTTAGATCACATTTCTTCCCCATTCTGGTGTTTGGTCTGAACAATAACTGAACCTCTTGACCGGGTCGGCATGCTTTTATGCACAGAGTTGCTGCCACACGATTGGCTGATTAGATATTTGCATTAACGAGCAGGTGTACATGTGTACCTAATAAAATGGCCACTGACCTACGTCGGGAAATACCGTCTCTTGTGACAGCAGCAGATTGCAATACACAAAAAAATCACCCTAAGTTGAAATAATAAATGTATATTAAAAAAATAATACAGAGAGGGAGCAAAATAGTAGGGTCGTGGACCCTTTAGAAATATGATGGTAGAGAGGAAGAGGCTGTTCCCAAATTATTGAGTTTGCATCTTCAATCTCCTGCACCTCCTCCCTGATGGTAGTAATGAGAAGAGGGTAACAGAAAAGTCTGCATTTTCACAGAAATTTTTAGTTAATTTCGAGATAAGGAAGACCAAAGAACAGATTGTGGACTTCAGAAAGGGTAAGACGAGGGAGCACACACCAGTCCTCATAGAGGGATATAGAAGTGGAGAGAGTGAACAACCTCAAATTCCTGAGATTCAATATACGCAGTCACCGAGAGACAACGGCGGGAATTGACCCCGGGTCACTGGCGCTGTAAGAGCGTTACGTTAACCGCCACATTATTGCGCCGCCCTGCGAGCCAAGAGAATAAATGCACTTGGGAATTCTGGAAAAGCATCTTTCCCCATGGAGAGGAGAGGGAGAAGAACATCCTCCCACAATCTCTGTAGTGCACGTTACGATGGTCGCTCCTTTTCGCAGCTATTCTGGGTGATTTTGAAGCGAGGCGGCCAGCAGATAACAAACACTTGAGCTGAACTGAATGTGGCTGGACTCTTTCGACTCTGTGTTTTATATTTTGCTCCTCTTTTCCTTTGCCGTTTGTGCAATTTGCTTTCTTCTGCCTGGGGGCGTTGACGTTTTTGTTGGAACGGGTTCCATGTTGTTTCTTTGTTTCGTGGCTGTCTGTGAAGAAGACGAACCTCAGGGTTGTGCACTGTATACATACTTTGATGAAAAATGTACTTTGAATCAGAAAGGAGCCAAAGAGAAGAGGGGTCAAAAGGAGAGAGAAGGGGATAAACACAGGATCCAGTGAGGGGCAGGGAGAGGAGGGGGCAGGTGTGGATCAGAAACACAAGGGCAGAGCGGCCTTCTCTGCGTTCTACACTGTAGAAACGGGCCATTAAACTGGCTGTGTCCACGCTTAAGCATTGTGGTCATCCATTGTGCTCAGCCATGTAATATACTCCCCACCAGGGGGTGGCAGCACCGAGCAAGAAAAGCAAGGGCTTGCAGCCGGAAAGGAATCTTAAAAATCTTATTTCAGAATGTCAGGTTTATTAGTACTGACTTGCATGACGTGAAATTTGTTGTTTTGCTTCAGCAGAACAGTGAAAAGCTATAAAATGAAGGACAAAATAAAACTCCTTACATTTTATATAGAGTTCTTTGCATTAGTCTTGGGCACATACACATATCTAGGGTGCCTAGGACTTTTGCTCAATACTGTGTTTGTCAACGTGGGGCGGAGAGAGAGGTTGTAAATCTGGCGGGAACAAAGGATGTTGGGATTGGTGAGGGTTGGGCACCGCGGGAGGGGTATGGGACAGGTGGCAGAGAAGGAGTGCTGGAGGTGGGTACAGACACACCCAGCCCTGAGACACCAGACAAGGTAATTTGATTCCAAACTATTGGTTTATTGATCTTTACAGAATGTCTCTCTGGTGCTTCCCGCTCCCTCCCCACTCCCCAACCATGATTCCCGTCTCCCTGCCCCCTTCCCACTCACAGTAGAGACCCACATCACTCTCATATGTCATGAAATGTTTTTTTGCGGCAGCAGTACAGTGCAATACATAAAATTACTACAGTACTGTGTGAAAGTCTTAGGCACCCGAGCTATATAATGGGATTTAATTCTGCAAATTTTTCCTGGTAGGGCTTTCTCAATAACCATGCAATAAGCACAATGAGACCACAAGACCATAAGACAAAGGAGCAGAAGTCGGCCATTCGGCCCATCGAGTCATGAGCTGATCCAATCTCCCATTTAGTCCCACTCCCCCGCCTTCTCACCATAACCTTTGATGCCCTGGCTACTCAGATACCTATCAATCTCTGCCTTAAATACACCCGATGACTTGGCCTCCACTGCGGCCCGTGGCAACAAATTCCATAGATTCACCACAATCTGACTAAAAAAATTTCTTCGCATCTCTGTTCTGAATGGGCGCCCTTCAATCCTTAAGTCATGCCCTCTCGGGCTAGACTCCCCCATCATGGGAAACAACTTTGCCACATCCGCTCTGTCCATGCCTTTCAACATTCGAAATGTTTCTGTGAGGTCCCCCCTCATTCTTCTAAACGCCAAGGAATACAGTCCAAGAGCGGGCAAACGTTCCTCATATGTTAGGTTGAAAGAGTACAGAGAAAATTTACCAGGATGTTGCCAGGACTCGAGGACCTGGGTTACAGGGAAAAGTTGAACAGGTGAGGACTTTGTTCCCTGGAGTGTAGGAGAATGAGGAGAGGACTGAGGAATACAAAATTATGAAATTATTAAAAATAAGTAAGCAATAAATATCGAGAACATGAGATGAAGAGTCCTTGAAAGTGAGTCCAGAGGTTGTGGGAACAGTTCAGTGACGGGTCAAGTGGAGTTATCCCCAAATGATATTTATTATTACTATTTCTTCTTTTTTGTATTTGCCCAGTTTGTTGTCTCCTGCACCCTGGTTGGGTGGCCTTCCTCTGATTCGGTTGTGGTGGTTATTATATTACGGATTTATTGAGTATGCCCGCAGGAAAATGAAACTCAGGGTCGTATATGGTGACATATGCGTACTTTGATAAACATGTTTACTTTGAAACTGAGAACTCTGGTTCAAGAGCCTGACGGTTGAGGGGTAGTAACTGTTCCTGAACCTGGTGGTGCGAGTCCTGAGGCTCCTGGACCTTCTACCTGATGGCAGCAGCGAGAAAGGAGCATGGCCTGGGTGGTGGGGATCTCTGATGATGGATGCTGCTTTCCTGTGCTAGTGCTCCATGTAGGTGTGCTCAATGGTGGGGAGGGCTTTACCTGTGCTGGACTGGGCTCTATCCCCTACTTTTTGCAAGGTTTCCCGTTCAAGGGCATTGGTGTTTCCATACCAGGCTGTCAAGCAGCCAGTTAGTACTCACTCCACTACATATCTGTAGGAGTTCGTCAAACTTTCAGATGTTGTGCTGAATGTTCGTAAACTTCTAAGGAAGTAGAGGCACTTCCGTGCTTTCTTTGTAATATCACTTACGTGCTGGGTCCACTGAAATAATAACACCGAGGAGCTTAAAGTCGCTGACCCTCTCCACCTCTGATCCTCCGATGAGGACTGGCTCGTCGACCTCCGGTTTCCTCCTGCTGAAGCCAATAATCATCTCCTTGGTCTTGCTGACAATGAGAGAGGACCTCTGAGGAGGACATTGAGGAGGACATTGAGAGAGGACCTCTGAGGAGGGCATTGAGGAGGACATTGAGAGAGGACCTCTGAGGAGGACATTGAGGAGGACATTGAGAGAGGACCTCTGAGGAGGACATTGAGGAGGACATTGAGGGAGGACCTCTGAGGAGGACATTGAGGAGGAGCTCTGGTTTCCTCCTCCTGAAGTGAATAATCAGCTCCTTGGTCTTGCAGACACTGAGTGAGAGGTTGTTGTTGTGGCAGCACTCAGCCAGATTTTCAATCTCCCTCCTGCACGCTGATTCATCACCACCTTCGATTCAGCCTAGGACAGTGGTGTCGTCAGCAAACTTGAATATGGCTTTGGAGCAGTGCTTAGCCTCACAGTCATAAGTGTAAAGGGAGTAGAGCAGGGGGCTAAGCACACAGCCCCGTCGCGCACCTGTGCTAATGGAGATGTTGTTGCCAATCCGAACAGACTGGGGTCTGCAAATGAGGAAATCTGGGATTCAATTGCACGAGGAGGGATTGAGCCCAAGGTCTTGATAGGGGATGGTAGCAGTGAATGCCGAGCTGTAATTGATAAAGAGCATCCTGATGTTTGCATCGTCACTGTCCAGATGTTCCAGGGTTGAGCGAAGAGCCAATGAAATGGGAACTGTTTTGCCAGTAGGCAAACTGGAGCAGATCCAAGTCACTTCTCAGGCAGGAGTTGATATGTTTTAACACCAGCCTCTCAAGACACTTCACCACTGTGGATATAAGCGCTACTGGACGATAGTCAATCAGGCAGGTCACCATGTTCTTGGGCACGGGTATAACTGAAGCCTGCTTGAAGCAGGTGGGCACCTCAGCCTACCGAAGTGAGAGGTTAAACGATATCGGCGAACGCTCCAGCCAGCTGATTGGCACAGGTCCTTCGTACTCGGCCGGGTAAGCCCATTTCCGTGGGTTCACTCGGAGCAACTGGCTGAGGCTGGCGGTTTCGTTGAGCAAACAGGGACCGTGGATGAGAGCGGGGTTTAAATAGGCTGCAGGTGAGGAGCTGGAGACAAGTGGCAGGTGACTCCCGTTCGCTGGGTGGAGACTGGGGGGGTGCCTGCCCGTGCAGGTTTGATACCCTCTGACCGTCTTGTCCTTGATAGTGACCCCCCCCCCTCCGTCCACTTCCTCAGAGAGTTTATTACAGGGACACCTGTAATGGGAGGGGGGATTGTGAACAAGAAACAGCTTCAACTAGGGCAATGGTCCCCAACCTGGGGTCCACGGACCTATTGTTTGATGGCATAAAAATGGCTGGGGATTCCTCAGTAGCACCAGCAACCGCGGTTCAATTTCCGCCGCTGTCCGAGAGGAGTTAGACATGGACTCCGAGATCCCGCTGTTCCTCCACTCTGCTGAGGAGTTAGATCACAGGGGTTTCCTCCGGGTGCTCCGGTTTCCTCCCACTTTCCAAAGACGTACGGGTCAAGGTTAGAGAGATGCAGGCATGCTACGTCAGTGCTGGGAGCGTGGCAACCCTTGCGGGCTGCCCCCCCCCCCAAGCACGATCCCCGGACGGTGTTGGCTGTCGACGCGGTTGGGCGCGTTTTGCTGCATGTTTCGAGCCCCGTTCTCCAGGTCGCTGGCGCTGAAAAGCCCTACACTCGCCCCTGCGCAACTGTGCCGCGCCACCTCAGACGGGCAGTTCTGCGGCAATGATGTGCATGCAGCGGGGATGCCTTGATGGGTTGTCCTATCCCTGTGTGTAGAGAACACCTTTGGTGTAATAATATCAGGGAATCTCAGTGGTGTCGTGGACAGTGTGGGAGGTTTTCATGGGTTACAACAGGAGGCAGAGCTGGCCTGGCAAGTGGCAGATGCAGTTTAGCCCAGAAAAGTGCAAAGTGATGCAGTTTCATAAACACAAGAGATTCTGCAGAAGCTGGAAATCCAGAGCAACACACACACACACAAAATGCTGGAGAAACTCAGCAGGTCAGGCAGTGTCCATAAAGAGGAATATAGCTTCGATGTTTTAGGTCAAGACCCTTCATCAGGACTAGAAGAAGAGATCCTCGATGAAGAGTCGACTGTTTATTCTTCTCCATAGGTACTGCCTGACTTGCTGAGTTCCTCCATCTTAAACAATTCACTTTGGAAGGCCGAACTTGAAGGCAGAGTACAGGGTTAATGGCAGTGTGGAGGAACTGAGGGACCTTGTGGTCCACGTCTATAGACCCCTCAAAGTCACCGCCCAAGTTGATAGGCTGGTTAAGAAGGCTTATGGTGTGTGGGCCTTTATTACTCAGGGGATTGAGTTCAAGAGCCGTGAGGTAATGTTGCAGCTCTATAAACCTTGGTGTCATGGGAGGGGATGCAGAGGTAAGTGGTACGCAGATGGAGCGCATTTGGAAGGAGCAGCCAGAATCGTGGTTGAGGTGGGTCTCATTAGCATCGTTTAAAGGCATCCAGACTGGAGAGTTTGCAGGCCAAGTGTGGCAGAGGGAGTGACTTGTTTTGTGTGTGTGTCCATATGTCAGTCTGTGTTTGTTGACGCGTGTCTGATGATGTGTGTGTGTGTGTGGCTTCCTGTATGTCTCGTCTCTGGGTGTGTGCATCTCTGTGTCAGTGTGTCTGTGTTTGGGAGTGCATGAATCAGTGTGTGTGTGTGTATGTGTGTCTGCGTGTGTGTGTGTGTCTGCGTGTGTCTATGTGTGTGAGTCTGTGTGTCTGTGTGTGTATGTGTCTGTGTGTGAATGTGTGTATGTCTGTACAAGTGTGTGTGTGTGTGTGTGTGTGTGTGTGTGAGAGAGAGTGTGTGTCAGTGTGAGTGTGTGTGTCTGTGTCTCTGTGTGTGTGAGAGAGAGTTTGTGTGTGTGTCTGTGTGTGTGTGAGAGAGAGAGTTTTTGTGTGTGTATGTCTGTCTGTCTGTCTGTGTGTGCATGTGTCGGTGTGTGAATGTGTGAATGAGAGAGAGTGTGTGTCTGTCTGTGTGCCAGTGTGTGTCTGTATAAGTGTGTGTGCGAGAGAGAGTGTGTGTCTGTCTGTGCGTCAGTGTGTGTCTGTATAAGTGTGTGTGTGAAAGAGAGTTTGTGTGTGTGTGTCTGTGTCTCTGTGTGTGTTTGTGTGTGTGTGTGTCAGTGTGTCTGTCTGTGTCTCTGTGTGAGTGAATGTGTGTGTGTCTGTGTCTCTGTGTGTGTTTATACAAGTGTGTGTGTGTGTGTCTGTGTCAGTGTGTGTGAATGTGTGTGTCTGTGTCAGTGTGTGTGAATGTGTGTGTCTGTACTGTGTGTGTGTGTCTGTGTGTGAGAGAGTTTGTGTGTGTGTGTCAGTGTGTGTCTGTGTGTGTGTGTGTCAGTGTGTGTGTGTGTGTCTGTGTGTTTGTGTGTGTGTGTGTGTGTCAGTGTGTGTGAATGTGTGTGTGTGTCTGTGTGTCTGTGTGTGTCTGTACAAGTGTGTGTGTGTGTGTGTGAGAGAGAGAGTTTGTGTGTCAGTGTGTGTGAATGTGTGTGTGTGTGTGTGTCTGTGTGTGTATGTGTGTGAATGTGTGTGTGTGTGTGTGTGTGTGTGTCTGTGTGTGTGTGTCTGTGTCTGTGTGTCTGTACTGTGTGTCTGTGTGTCTGTGTTTGAGGATACCACAGACACTGACTTGACCCCTTTCCCCATTCACTCCTGGCGTTCGTGAGGCTGAGCTCGGCTGTTGCTGCCGTTGCCCCGGTAACAGGGCAGGTAGGTTTTTTGTACCCGGAATGGCGTGCGATAATGAACGACCTTTGATCACTGAGTTACTGTGCGGGCCGGAGGAGACCGTTAGTGCGCTGGGCCGTTAGATAATCATTCACTAACGGTCACGTTACCCTCGGGCGGCCCTGCTCCCCGGGACGGGAAACGGCGCCGGCAGCCAGGGACCCGCGGCCCGCGGCCGAGCTCTCACCTGCCAAGTCTGCTCAGCACAGGGTGGGGAGTCGGGTCACAGCAGCCCCTGACATCACAGGGGTGGGTCCCACACCCTGACCCTCACTGGGGGACGGTCCCACACACACACTGACCCTCACCTGGGGACAGTCCCACAGACACACTGACCCTCGCTGGGGGACAGTCCCACACACACACACACACACTGACCCTCACTGGGGGACGGTCCCACACACACACTGACCCTCACTGGGGGACGGTCCCACAGACATACTGACCCTCACTGGGGGACGGTCCCACAGACATACTGACCCTCACTGGGGGACGGTCCCACACACACACTGACCCTCACCTGGGGACAGTCCCACAGACACACTGACCCTCGCTGGGGGACAGTCCCACACACACACACACACACTGACCCTCACTGGGGGACGGTCCCACACACACACTGACCCTCACTGGGGGACGGTCCCACAGACATACTGACCCTCACTGGGGGATGGTCCCACACACACACTGACCCTCACTGGGGGACGGTCCCACATACTCACACTGACTCGCACTGGGGGACAGTCCCACACACACTGACTCGCACTGGGGGACAGTCCCACACACACTGACTCGCACTGGGGGATGGTCCCGCATACACACTGACCCTCACTGGGGACAGTCCCACACACACATACACACACACACACACAAACACACACACACACACACACACACACACACACATACTGACCCTCACTGGGGGGGGACAGGTCCCATCGTCTGTGTAATTTTCTACAGTGACTCCTGTCCCTCTCCCATCATCAGTCCCGAAACTTTTGGGTCGTGTTCCGGGTCAAAGATTGAGTGAAAAACAAACATGAAGCACACACAGAGACAGGGAGAGGGTGTGTGAAGCTTGGTGACGGGAGGGTGTGGATCGAGTCCTAGCCGCACGGTTAACCCTTTGTGAGGTCCCAGCGCGGGATTCTGCCTGCAGAGAGCTGTTTTTGCAAACGTGTGCACACTGCAGTGTGGCGGGCCCGACACGCCGGACCGGTTTGACGGTAGCCAAGAACCCTCGAGTAAAGTAAACACAGCCTCGCTATCTTGTTGGCAACCTGGGGAGATTGTTTTCTCTGACACTCCCAGGGCCTATGAGGACTCAGCGGCGAATTCCTTGCCACAACAGAGCCTATCGCCCTTCTGCTTCGCGCCCTGTAGGTGTGTGTTCATTGTTCAGAGGGTTCGGGCTAAATTGCAGGAGGGTTGGACACGCACCCTCCCTTGCTAATTAAGTGCTTGGTTATAACAGTATTTCTGCCACAGGGCTGCCGGGTTAACCCGTTTAGGAGACCAGTTGGCACAAGTCAAGTCACTTTTTATTGTCATTTCGACCGTAACTGCCGGTACAGAACACAGCGAAAATGAGACAACGTTTTCCAGGACCATGAACAATACAAAAACTACACTGAACTACGTAAAACAACACAAAACTACACTACACTACAGACCTACCCAGGACTGCATAAAGTGTACAAAACAGTGCAGGCACTACAATAAATAATGAACAAGAGAATATGCACAGCAGAGGGTATAGTAGGTTGGTATCAGTACTGGAGTATTGTGTGCAGTTTTGGTCTCCAAATTTGAGGAAGGACATTCTTGCTATTGAGGGAGTGCAGCGTAGATTCACAAGGTTAATTCCCGGGATGGCGGGACTGTCACATGTCGAAAGATTGGAGCGACTGGGCTTGTATACTCTGGAATTTAGAAGCCTGAGAGGGGATCTTATTGAAACATATAAGATTATTAAGGGATTGGACACGCTGGAGGCTGGAAGCATGTTCCCGCTGATGGGTGAGTTCAGAACCAGAGGCCACAGTTTAAGAATAAGGGGTAGGCCATTTAGAACGGAGTTGAGGAAAAACTTTTTCACCCAGAGAGTGGTGGATATGTGGAATGCTCTGCCCCAGAAGGCTGTGGAGGCCAAGTCTCCGGATGCTTTCAAGATGGATAGAGCTCTTAAAGAGAGAGTAATCAAAGGTTATGGGGATAAGGCAGGAACTGGATACTGATTGTGGATGATCAGCCATGATCACAGTGAATGGTGGTGCTGGCTCGAAGGGCCGAATGGCCTACTCCTGCACCTATTGTCTATTGTCAGTCTAGACTCTGGGTATTGAGGAGTCTGATGGCTTGGGGGGAAGAAACTGTTACATAGTCTGGTCGTGAGAGCCCGAATGCTTCGGTGCCTTTTTCCAGATGGCGGGAGGGAGAAGAGTTTGTATGAGGGGTGTGTGGGGTCCTTCATAATGCTGTTTGCTTTGTGGATGCAGTGTGTGGTGTAAATGTCTGTAATGGCGGGAAGAGAGACCCCGATGGTCTTCTCAGCCGACCTCACTATCCGCTGCAGGGTCTTGCGATCCGAGACGGTGCAATTTCCGAACCAGGCCGTGATGCAGCTGCTCAGGATGCTCTCAATACAACCTCTGTACAATGTGGTGAGGATGGGGGGCGGGAGATGGACTTTTCTCAGCCTTCGCAGGGAGTAGAGACACTGCTGGGCTTTCTTTGCTATGAAGCTGGTGTTGAGGGGCCAGGTGAGACTCTCCGCCAGGCGAACACCAAGAAATTTGGGGCTCTTAACGATCCCTACGGAGGAGATGCTGGAGGAACTCAGCACCTGCGGAAGCGAATGGACAGTCGACCTTTCCTCAGGACTCGGCCCAAAATATCTGTTTATTCTCCTCCGCAGATGCTGCCTGACCTGCTGAGTTCCTCCGGCATTTTGCGTGTGTTGCTCTGGATTTCCAGCATCTGCATTCACTGTGACTTGCTCTCTCTCCTCTCCCTCTCCCCCTCTACCTCTATCCCCCCTCTAACCCCCTCCCCCTCCCCTCTCTCTCCTCTCCCTCTCCCCCTCCCTCTCCCGGTTTGCACTGTGGGTTCACGAGGGCCCGGAGGACCAGCCTCGAGCCGCTGAACCGGGAGCGCAGTCGGAGTTTAACCTTGAACGTGGAGCCAGGCCCATCCACTTCAAAATGAACTCCAGCAATTTCATTCCGGGGGATTCGATTAAAGACTACGGGAGCAAGGCAGATCGCAGGAACGGAGATATGGGCTTGCTCACTGAGTGGTGGGACAGGTTGAAGGAACACAAAAATCGAATTGAATATGGGTTCAAAATTCAAAGTAAAATTTATTATCAGAACAACCACCCACAACCTGGAGATTCATTTTCTTGCAGGCGTTCACGGTAAGAACAAAGAACGACAGTAGGATCAGTGAAAAACTGCGAAGTCTGACGAGCGACCGATGTGCAAAATACAAAATAAGACTGAGAACAAGAGTTGGAGGGTCCTTGAAAGTGAGCCTGTCGGCTGTGGAACCAGTTAGTGAAGTTGTCGACGCTGGCTCAGTAAGTAGCCTGGTGGTCAGCACGCAGTAGCCGGGCCGAAAGGCCTGCAACTGTACCGTATGAGTCGATGCTCCCCGCGTTCCCGCCCGCTCTCCCCATCCCCGACTCCTCTACTCCCCACCACACCGAGGGGCAATTTGAAACGGGCCATCAGTCCGTTCAACAACCCGCGAACGGACGGGTGCAGTTGGGTACATCGGATGTGAAACAGCCTCTTCCCCTACAGGCCGTGAGCCCACTGAACTCCTTTCCTCCACCCAGGTCTCACCACGTACGAAGCGCCAGTGGCTTTACACCGTCTACTTCTTAACTTGTCAGAATCAAGTTTAATATCACCGGCACCCGGCATGAAATTTGTTGTCTCAGTGGCAGCTGTACAATGCAATACATAACAATAGAAAAAACTGTGAATTACAGTAAAAAATATACAATTATACACACACACACACACACACACACACACACACGCACACACACACGAGTCATAGTCATAATTTATTGATCCAGAGGGAAATTGGTTTTCGTTACAGTTGCACCAACCAAGAATAGAGTGTAAATATAGCAATATAAAACCATAAATAATTCAATAGTACTATGTAAATTATGCCAGGAAATAAGTCCAGGACCAGCCTATTGGCTCAGGGTGTCTGACCCTCCAAGGGAGGAGTTGTAAAGTTTGATGGCCACAGGCAGGAATGACTTCCTATGACGCTCAGTGTTACATCACACATATATATACAGTACATATAAAATTTAACTATATATGTATATACATATTTCAATTTAGCTATTATATATAACGAAGTTAACTCATTTGAATAAGGAGGCTCCTGTACCTCCTCCCTGATGGTAGCAATGAGAAGAGGGCATGTCCTGGGTGATGGGGGTCCTTAATGATGGATGCTGCCTTTTTGAGGCATCGCTCCTTGAAGATGTCCTGGACACTACCGAGGCTGGTGCCCATGATGGAGCTGACTGAGTTTACAACTCTCTGCAGCTTATTTCAATCCTGTGCAGTAGCACCCCTCTCCCCATACCAGATAGTGGTGCAGCTGGTCAGAATGCTCTCCACTGTACATCTGTGGAAATTTGAGAGTGTCTTGGGTGACAAACTCCTAATGAAATATAGCCGCTGTCGTGCCTTCTTTGTAAATGCATCAAAATGTGCCTGATTATCTATTCGTGGCGATACTACTATGCGTAGTGAGTTATTGTGTTGTGCATCTTAGTTCGTTGTTTCTAATCATATAGCAAATAACCTCAGCAACTGAGCAGTCTTCAGGTTTGAATGTGAACTGTGGATAAATCTAAACCGTTGCTATTGTCCCTTTCCACTCCATTTTTGCCATTTCCGTAGCATTTGTCTGTTTTCTTACGAGGCCGAATTTCTGGCTCGACGCTCAACTGGTGGGGAGCGTGGAAAGAGCCGGCCGGGTTCATAATCATAGTCATACTTTATTGATCCCGGGCGAAATTGGTTTTCATTACAGTTGCACCATAAATAATAAATAGTAATAGAACCATAAACGGTTAAATTCGAACCCAGAACCACTCGGCTCGAAGTTCAGTGCTGGTGACACTGCACCAGCACTGGCTTAAATCTAAACTGCAGCTCTGAGCTATGGATTCCTAAGACTGCGAACCCCAGTTAATTGGAAGACCAGGCAATGGTGATTAAATTTGTTATTTGGGTGTCTGTTGTGCGGGTGCGAAGAGGTTGGTGTGTAGTTCAAAGAAAGCATTGTAAATATGGAACTGTCCTTTGATCTTTAGCACATAAAATGTCATGTAGTGTGGGGTCAGACAGACCTTCTTCCTCTGAAAGGGGTCTCATTATGAAGCCGGCTGTGTCTCATTTTGTCGAGTAAGGAGATCTACCGGTACTTGGTTCACGCGACAACAGGCGGTATACGTGTGTACAGATAAATGATCATTAGCAACTTGAATTTGATGTGGTGCCATCATCATCTCTGTCGGCCCCCATGGACCTCCACACAAAAAGACGCCCAATACAAGATAATAAGAGGAATAGATAGAGTGGACAGCCAGCGCCTCTTCCCCAGGGCACCACTGCTCAGTACAAGAGGACATGGCTTTAAGGTAAGGGGTGGGAAGTTCAAGGGGGATATTAATCATATATAACATAACAATTACAGCACAGAAACAGGCAATCTCGGCTCTTCTAGTCTGTGCTGAACGCTTACTCTCACCTAGTCCCATCTACCTGCACTCAGTCCATAACCCTCCATTCCTTTCCTGTCCATATACCTATCCAATTTTTTTTAAGTGACAAAATCGAACTAGGAAGGTTTTTCACTCAGAGAGTGGTTGGTGCGTGGAATGCACTGCCTGAGTCAGTGGTGGAGGCAGATACACTAGTGAAGTTTAAGAGACTACTAGACAGGTATATGGAGGAAATTAAGGTGGGGGGTTATATGGGAGGCAGGGTTTGAGGGTCGGCACAACATTGTGGGCCAAAGGGCCTGTACTGTGCTGTACTATTCTATGTTCTATAACCTCATAGAAGCATCTAAAATTAGAAGAGGCCGAGATAAGTTGGACAGTAACAGCCTTGTCCCCAGGGTAGTGGGGTCCAAAACCAGGGAGCGTAGATTAAGGGTGGGAGGGGAGAGATTTAGAAGGGAACTTTTTCACCCAGAGGAACAAGCTGCCAGAGGAAGTGGTTGAGCCAGGTACAATAGTATCATTTTGAGAAATTAAAAATGATCTTTATTTGTCATATGTGTACCGAAACATACTGTGGAATGTGTAATTTGAGTTCTGATAGGTATATAGTGGGGGGGGGGGCTTGCAGGGATAGGGGTCGAGCATAGGGAACTAACTGGGACTAGCTGGTCAGCATCGATGTTTGGACCAAAGGCTCTGTGTCCCTGCTGGAATTCCCTGTGATGCCATTGACAACGAGCAGGAGAGAGTGGACATGCAACATGGTGTTATGTAGCACTTCCCTCAATCTCTGCAGGGGTCACTGTTGCAAGGAAGCCCCCCGCTGAAACGATGAGGCCAAACTCAGGCTGGAGGAGCATCACCTCATATTTTCTCTGAGTAGCCTCAAAGCTGATGGCATGAACATTGATTTCTCCAGCCTCTGGTCATCTCTGCCTCTCCTTCATAATCTCTTTTTCCATTCCCCATTCTGGCCCCCCCTCCTTCTCCTCACCTAGCCATCATCTCCCCCTGGGTCCCCTCCTTCCCTTCCTCCCATGCTCCACTCTCCTCTCCTTCTTCTCCTGCCCTTTACCTCTCCCACCCACCTGGTTTCACCTGTCACCTTCTAGCTGTCCTCAGTCCCCTACCCCCACCTTTCTAATATGGCATCTTCCCCCCCCCGTTCAGTCCTGAAGAAAGGTCTCGGCCTGAAACGTCGACTGTTTACTCATTTCCGTAGATGCTTCCTGACCTGCTGAGTTCTTCCAGCATTTTAGTGTGTAACCTACAAGCTTGTCACAAGGTGCACTCAGTGGCCATTTTATTAGGTACACTGTACGCCTGCTCGTTAATGCAATTATCTCATCAGCCAATCACGTGGCAGCAACTCCGTGCATAAAAGCACGCAGACACGGTCAAGAGGTTCAGTTGTTATTCAGACCAAACATCAGAATGGGGGAAGAAATGTGATCGAAGTGACTTCGACCATGGAATGGTTGTTGGTGCCAGATGGGGTGGTTTGAGTATCTCCGAAAGTGCTGATCTCCTGGGATTTTCATGCACAACATTCTCGAGAGTTTACAGAGTTAGTACAAAAACAAAAGGTCATCCAGTGAGCGGCAGTTCTGTGGGCGAAAATGCCATGTTAATGAGAGAGGTCAGAGGAGAATGGCCAGACTGGTTCAAGCTGACAGGAAGGTGACAGTAACTCAAATAACCACACGTTACAACAGTGGTGTGCAGAAGAGCATCTCTGAACGCACAATACATCGAACCTTGAAGTGTACGGGCGACAGCAGCAGAAGACCACAAACATACACGCAGTGGCCGCTTTCTCAGGTAAAGGAGATTTACTGATTTACTGAGACAGCGGGAAGTGTAGACAGAGTCCGTGGAGGGGAGGCTGGTCTCCATGATGTGCTGAGCTGTGTCCACGACTCTCTGCGGTTTCTCGCGGTCATGGGCAGAGCGGTTCCCGTCCCGAGCTGGGATGCATCCGGAGAGGATTCTTTCCGGGGTACATCTGTGAAAAATGATACCTCCCCTCTGGCTCTGGTGTCCAATCTCGGCTATGACATCCACATATATTTTTAAACAAAATAAACTTTGTTGATGACAATAAATTATTTTCAAGCATAAACCATTCAATGGCTTTTCACTCTTCACGTTCATAGTCATTGTTCTCCACACCGACATGTCAATAGCTCTGTTACTACCCGGGGTGGTACACACTACAATAACTGAGGGGCTTCCTCACCCAACGTGGCCCCTCGCTCTCCAGTAGCGGAAGGACCCTACGCTGTGGTTCTCCCGCGGTGCCTCCCTCAGCACGGCCTCCTGCGGCCCGGACCGTACCCGTCGGCTGCGTTCCTCTGCGGACGTCGGCGTGGTTGGGTGAGGGCAGGTAGTGGAGGCGCTAGTGTGCTTTCTTGGCTGAGGCATCCGCGCAATCGAACCAGGGTCAAGCTGTTGGGGATATTGACGCTTAGGAACATAAGGTTCCGAGCCGTGTCTGCCTCTGTGCTATTGACAAAGCTGTTTGGCTTTGCTAACATTGAGAGAGTGGCTGTTGCTGTGACACCCTTGAACTTTGAACTGTGAGCCATGCCGCGAGGCCCTCGACCTCCTTCCTGTACTCTGGCTTGCCATGATAAGATTCAAGATTGTTTAATGTGATTTACAGTACACAAGTGTAAAAGAGAAAGAAATAATTGTAACTCCACAACAGAAAAAAACACAATAAGAGAAAGAACAGGATCATAAAAAAACACAATAAATATAAATAAGATAGCCTATATACTTGGATTGATTGTATGTCCATAAAGTGACGCTAGGCACAGGAGGGTCTGCACACAAGGTGACTCTGACAGGAAATGATAGAGTAGTGGTGGTGGGGGGTGATGTTGATCAGCCTCACTGCTCGGGGAAAGTAACACACACAAAGTGCTGGAGGAACTCAGCAGGCCAGGCAGCAACTATGGAAAAGAGTACACAGTCGACGTTTCGGGCTGAGACCCTTGGGGAAAGTATCCGTTTTTGAGTCTGGTGGACCTGGGGTGGATGCTACGTTGCCTCCTCCCGGAAGGGAGTGGGACAAGCAGTCCATGAGCAGGGTGGGTGGGATCCTTCATGATGTTCCTGGCCCTTTTCCTCTCCAAACATCCTCTCCACATCCACTCTATCTGTGTCCTCTGATCCTAGACTCCCCCCACTACAGGAAACATCCTCTCCACATCCACTCTATCTGTGCCCTCTGGTCCTAGACTCCCCCACTATAGGAAACATCCTCTCCACATCCAGTCTATCTGTGCCCTCTGGTCCTAGACTCCCCCACTATAGGTTTCAAATGTTTCAAAGGTACATTTAATGTCAGAGAAATGTATACAATATACATTCTGAAATGCTTTTTCTTCGCAACCATCCACGAGAACAGAGGAGTGCCCCAAAGAATGAATGACAGTTAAATGTTAGAACCCCAAAGTCCCCCCCCCCAGCTCCCCTCCCTCCCGTTCTTAAGCGGCAGCAAGCAACGATTCCCCCCCCTCACCAGCAAAAAAAAATCATCGGCACCCCCACCGAGCACTCAAGCGTGAGCAAATCAACGGCAAAGACACAGACTTGCAGTTACCCCAAAGACTACTTGTTCACCCGGTATTTGACATACCACAGGCTCTCTCTCCCTAATAAGGGAGAAAATGGTGGCTCCGTTTCACAGCGAGAGGGGAGACATAACAAACAGCTCGCTGGTTTATGACGTTAAAAGCCCGTTGCGTCGCTTTTTCCGAGTTCTGTGTCCAAAGATCTCAGGTCTCTGGGCACACAGCCAGAGATCTTCCATCTCCAATGACACACCGATCTCCTGCAAAGGCACCAACCTCCGATCACTGTGCCCCCGCCCCCCCCATCTCCAGAGCCACGAGATCTCGGACCTCCGAAGGCGAGCAAAGTTCTTAGACCGCGTCCTTGGCGTGCCGAACAACGGCCGTTCATGAAACCCTGAGAACGGGCCCCATTCCTGCAAAGAACTGTGTAACTCTAGGTCAGGGTCTTCAAAAGAACCCTGAAAGGGGAAAATAGAGACATTGAAGATAGAAATAGAGCTGTTTCCGAAGATGCAAGTGAAGGGGTCGCCGTTACATGCCATTAATCCTCCTGAGCTCCTCCCCATCCTCTCCACATTCGCTCTATCTAGGCCTTCTGCAGTAAGATCCCACCTCATTCTTCTAAGCTCCAGAGAGTACAAGCCCAGAGCCGCCAACACTTCCCATACATTGACCCTTTCATTCCCGGGACCATCCCGTGCACCTCCCCTGGGCCCTCTGCAATGCTAGCACATCCTTTCTTCGGTATGAGGATGAAAACTGCTCACAGTAGCCCGTGCAGCCTGACCGGTGCCTTATAAAGCCTCAGCAATACAGCCTTCCAGCTTCCATACTCTAATCCTCTTCAAATGAATGCTGGCATTGCATTCGCCTTCCTCACGGCTGACTCGGCCTGCAGGTTAACCTTCAGGGAATCCTGCACAAGGACTCCCAAGTCCCTTTGCACCTCAGATTTTTGAACTTTCTCCCTGTTTAGAAAATAGCCTACACCTTTATTCCTTCTACCAAAGTGCATGACCATACACCGTATTCCATCTCCCATTTCTTTGCCCGTTCTCCCGATCTGTCTAACTCTTTCTGCACACTCTCTGCTTCCTCAGCACTACCTGCCCCTCCACCTACCTTTGTATTGTCTACAAACTTGGCCACAACGCCATCAATTTCATCATTCAAGTCATTGACATATAATTTAAGAATATGTCATCCCAACACAGACCCCTGTGGAACACCAGCAGCCACTTGCTGCCAACCAGAAAAGGCTCCCTTTATTCCCACTCTTTGCCTCCTGCCAATCAGCCACTGCTTTATCCACGCTGGAATCTTTCCTGTAATACCATGCGCTGATAGCTTGTTAAGCAGCCTCATGTGTGGCACGTTGTCGAAGGCCTTCAGAAAATCCAAGTACACAACATCAACTGATTCTCCTTTGTCTATCCTGCTTGTTATTTCTTCAAAGAATTCCAGCAGACTTGTCAGGCAAGATTTTCCCTGAGGAAACCCTGCTGACTACATCCTATTTTATCATGTGCCTCCAGGTATCCCAGAACCTCATCCTTAATAATCGACTCCAACATCTTCCCAAACACTGAGGTCAATATAATTGGTTTATAATTTCAAGGATAGAGCTTTTTTCCAGATGGCTGTCAGTGACTAGTGGTGTTCCACAGGGGTCTGTGGTGGGACCAATTGTTTTTATACTATGTCCCAATGATTTGGATGATGGAATTGATGGCTTGGTTGCAAAGTTTGCAGACGATATGAAGATAGTTGGAGGGACAAGCAAATTTGAGAAAGTAGAGAGGGTACAGAAGGACTTAGATAGATTAGGAGAACGGGCAAAAGAATGGCAGATGGAATACAGTGTTGGGAAGTGTAAGGTCATGCACTTTTGGGCCCCTTATCTTTAAAAGGATGCACTGAAACTGGAGGGGATTCAAAGGAGGTTCACCAAAATCATTCCAGGATTGAACGGCTTGTTAAATGAAGAGTATTTGATAGCTTTGGGCCTGCATTCACTAGAATTCAGAAGAATGATGGGTGACTCTCTTTTACTCTTTAGAAATCTGAAAAAAACTTTTGGCGTCCTCTTTGATATTATCAGTTAGCTTCCCCTTATATTTCATCTTTCCTCTCCTGATAACATTTCTAGTTGCCTTCAGTTGGTTTTCAGAAACTTTTCAATCCTCTGACTTCCCACAAACTTTTGCAGTGCTATCTGATGCGGTGCCTCCATAAGACGTAGGACAAAAATGCGGCCATTCGGCCCGTCGAGTCGGCTTCGCCATTTCATCACGGCAGCCCCCCTCCCGCCTTCTCCCCGTAATCCTTCACCCCCTGCCGCAAGTCGGACTTCAGATATAAGAATAGCGTCATTTATAACGAGTAAACCGAAACATATGGCGAAATGCGTTGCTTGAGTGAATGACCAACACAGACCAAGGGGGCAGACATAGTAAACCCACGACTCACTAACCCTAACCCGCACGTCTTTGGACTGTGGGAGGAAACTGGAGCACCCGGAGGAAACCCACGTGGTCACGGGGAGAACGTACAAGCTCCTTACAGGCAGCGGCGGGAATTGAACCCATGATCACTGGTGCTGTAAAGAGTTACACCACGCCCGTGCACAAGACAACAAACTCAACCTTGACTGTGGGCGGAGGCAGAGGGCGATGTGTTTGAGTTCACCTGCGAAACAGTTCAAATTCTTGTCTTCAATGTCTGTTTTTCTCCCTTTCCAAGGTGTCTGGGGTCCTGTCGGAGTCCGTGATCAAACCGCGGTTCTTCACGGGCGGTGGGCCCCTGCTCTTCAAAACTCACCGAGCGGCCTGCGCCTCGGCGTCTCCAGGAGCGGCGTGGAAGAAGTGCGCCGCCAGGGCGCGGCGCCGCGGACGACCCGATCCCTGGCCGGTGTCGCCGAATGAAGCTTCGCGGGAGATCGGAACGACGGCTGCGGCTGTCGGGGGCCTCTGCACTTGAGTAATCTCTCTCTCTCTGGCGAGTTTGCTGCCGATTCTCGAGCCAGAGAAACTCAAAGTAAAAACAACGCTGCAGCCTGTAACATCGAAACAGCGAGCTGTTATTCCTCCCCTCTCGCTGTGGAAGGAATGATACCCCTCTCTCTTCTGTTAGCGAGAGAGAGGGAGAGCCTGTGGCAGGCCAGACTGTTGGAATGAACAGTGGTTTTTTGATGGATTCTATGGGGGCTTTGTTATTGCTTGTTTGGTGATGGGGGTGGTTGATGCGTTCTGCTGGAACAAGTGGGGGGAGAGGGAGGGGAGAGGGTAGAAGCTTTGCTGTTGCTTGTGTGTGGGAGGGAGGGGCTTTGAGGTTCGAATGCTTTTCTGTTATTCATTCTTTGGGTTTTTTTTTCTGTTTCATGGACGTCTGTGAAGAGTAAGAATCTCAGGTTATATACTGCGTACATTCTCCGATAGTAAATTGAACCAGTGAACGTTTGAAATCACTACCAAAATGCTCAGCTGGTGAGGGCAGCAGCTCTGGGGAGGGAAACGGTTAACGTTTCAGATGTATGAAGTCAGGAGATTTAGTAATGTATTTATCTGCAGAAAAGAGGGAAGGGCGGAGATCTGAAAGGGGATGTCTGTGATCAGGTGGAGACTGAGAGAGGGTGTGAATAACACAACAGAATGAGGTTTAATGTCACTGGCAAACGGCATGAAATTTGTTGTTTTGCAGCAGCAGTCATTGCAATATATAACAAAAATTACAAATAAAAATAAGAAATATTGTTTATATAGACATCATCATTATGTGCCATGTTGTATGACATCATCATTATGTGCCATGTCAAATGACAAGGGTGAATATGGTCCTTGACCATGAATGGTTCTTGGTAAATTTTTCTACAGAAGTGGTTTGCCATCGCCTTCTTCTGGGCAGTGTCTTCACAAGACGGGTGACCCCAGCCATTATCAATACTCTTCAGAGCCTGTCTGCCTGGTGTCAGTGGTCACATATCCAGGACTTGCGATCTGCACCGGCTGCTCATACGACCATCCACCACCTGCCCCCACGGATCCACCTGACCCTGATTGGCGCTAATATTTTACGCGCAGTTGGTTTCGGCCCAGGTCAGGCCGGTTTTCCACATCAGCCCGAGCTCTGAGCTGCTCCTACAAAAGATCTCCAACGGCTCTCCCCCACCCCTTTGGCGTGAACCAACTTGTACCGCAGCGCATGGCAGAACTCCCTTTGATCAGAAATCGGCACACAGGGAGCATCCTCTCCGGATGCATCCCGGCTCGGGACGGGAACCGCTCTGCCCATGACCGCGAGAAACCGCGGAGAGTCGTGGACACAGCTCAGCTCATCACGGAAACCAGCCTCCCCTCCGTGGACTCTGTCTACACTTCCCACTGTCCCAGTACAGCAGTCAGTGTAATCAAAGACCACCCCCCCCCCACCCACCGCAGACACTCTCCCTTCTCCCCCGTCCCGTCAGGCAGAGGATACAAAAGCCTGAAAGCTCGTCCCACCAGGCTCAGGGGCAGATTCTACCCCGACGTTAGCAGAGTCTTGACTGGACCTCTTGTATGATAAGATGGACTCTCGACCTCACAACCTACCTCGTTCTGATCTTGCACCTTATCGTTTACCTGCGCTGTACTTTCTCTGTAGCTGTTACACTTTATTCTGCATTCTGTTATTGTTTTACCTTGTTCTAACTCAATACACTGTGTAATGATCTGATCTGTGTGAACATTGTGCGAGACAAGGTTTTCACTATTTCTCGGTACCTGTGACAATAATCAACCAATTCCAATCAAGGTTAGAATGCAGGAGCATAGAAGAGTGGGCTGAAAGATGGCAGATGGAGTTTAATGCTGATAAATGTGAGGTGCTACATTTTGGTAGGACTAATCAAAATAGGACATACATGGTAAATGGTAGGGCATTGAAGAATACAGTAGAACAGAGGGATCTAGGAATAATGATGCATAGTTCCCTGAAGGTGGAATCTCATGTGGATAGGGTGGTGAAGAAAGCTTTTGGTTTGCTGGCCTTTATGAATCAGAGCATTGAGTATAGGAGTTGGGATGTAATGTTGAAATTGTACAAGGCATTGGTGAGGCCAAATGTGAAGTATTGTGTACAGTTCTGGTCACCGAATTATAGGAAAGATGTCAATAAAATAGAGAGAGTACAGAGAAGATTTACTGAAATGTTACCTGGGTTTCATCACGTAAGTTACAGAGAAAGGTTGAACAAGTTGGGTCTTTATTCTTTGGAACGTAGAAGGTTGAGGGGGGACTTGGTAGAGGTGTTTAAAATTATGAGGGGGATTGATAGAGTTGACGTGGATAGGCTTTTTCCATTGAGAGTGGGGGAGATTCGAACAAGAGGACATGAGTTGAGAGTTAAAGGTCAAAAGTTTAAGGGTAACATGAGGGGGAACTTCTTTACTCAGAGAGTGGTAGCTGTGTGGAACGAGCTTCCAGCAGAAGTGGTTGAGACAGGTTCGATGTTGTCACTTAAAGTTAAACTGGATAGATATATGGACAGGAAAGGAATGGAGGGTTATGGGCTGAGTGCAGGTCGGTGGGACTAGGTGAGTAAGAGTTCGGCTGGACTAGAAGGGCCGAGATGGCCTGTTTCTATGCTGTAATTGTTATATAGTTATATGGTTTGGGAGGGAAGATGGATCGGTCGTGATCAGATGGCAGAGCAGACTCGATGGGCTGAATGGCCTAATTCTGCTCTTACGATCTGGAGCGAGCTGATTAAAACAATTAGAAGTGGCCTCCCTGCGCGGCCCGGCATCGTAAGCGGTCAGTGTCACGCTTCACAGCGCTGGCAACCCGGGTTCAGTTCCCGCCGCTGCCCGCGAGGAGTTTGTACGTTCTCCCCGTGACCGTGTGGGTTTCCTCCGGGTGCTCCGGTTTCCTCCCACAGTCCAGAGACCTGCGGGTTGGTAGGCTAGTCGCTCAGTGTAAATTGTCCCGTGATTAGGCGGGGGTTAAATCGGGGGTTGCTGAGAGGCGTAGCTCGACGAGAAACCTGTCCTCGCTGTATCTCAATAAATAAATCTTAGAATCCCTATTACCATTACGTACGAGTATGTCTAGTACTAACGTCATTGGGAGGAAACCAGAGCACCCAGGGGAAACCTCCTCACAGGCAGGGGCGGGAATTGAACCCTGGTCGTGGGCACTGTAGTAGCTTCGTGCTAACCACCAGCATGGTGGCCAAGCGGTTGGATTGGCAGGTCATTCGGACGCAGGGAATTTAAAATTCAAGTATTTGAACAAATTTGCACATTTCAGGGTCCACCAACTGCCAGATTTCTGTAAGTACAGTATCTGGTTGACCATTCCTTCAGATCAAATCGTTACATGGTGCGTCGAGGTAGAACAAGGTAAATCAATAACAGAATGCAGAATAGAGTGTCACAGCGACAGAGAAAGTGCAGTGCAGGCAGACAATAAGGTGCAAGATCATGAGGTGGTGGGTAGTGGCTCCATATGTCGCCACTACAGGGCGTGACGACCCTGCCTCACACGTGTCCCGGGCTCAGCTGGCTCCGGCTGACCGTACCCGGTACGGGCCCCTATCCAGGGTCACAGACCCCACTGCCTTGTGGGTATCTTCGGGAGAAGAGAAGACTGAGGAGTAATCCCTACACAAATCCGGAGTGGAGCCCCTGAAGCGGTTGGATGACGTATCACGTCACCTCCCGGCAGCTCCTGCGGCCGAGCTGATGCCAACTGTACTGCTCCGCATTCCTTTGGACCACATCCGCCAGGCCGAGAGGGGCATCAGCCCAGTACCTCCATATTCATCGCCCAGGTCTGCGCCCCAGAACCGGGCGCATCCATTGTCTACTCAGACAGACGGAGCCATTACATTCCTTCCCCAATGAGGTAAATCTGGCATCCTCGCCTACCCTTGGCTGGGTTTCCTCCCATGTTCCAAAGACCTACGGATTAGTAGCTCAAATGGTCCAATGGGAGGAGCAGGCTCGTTGGGCCAGAAGGGTCTGTTATCTCTAAAACCAATCAATCGATCGATCAATAACAACAGTCTAGTCAGTGGGTGCTATTAACCATGTGACCTCATCGAAGAAAAAATGTGCTGGCATTGGAGAGGGTCCAGAGGAGGTTCACGAGAATGATTCTGGGAATGAAAGGGTTACCATACGAGGAACGTTTGATGGCTCTGGGTCTGTACTCGCTGGAATTTAGACGGATGAGGAGGGGATCTCATTGAAACCTTTCGAATGTTGAAAGGCCTAGACAGAGTAGATGTGGAAAGGATGTTTCCCATGGTGGGGGAGTCTAGGACAAGAGGGCACAGCCCTGGGATAGAGGGGTGTCCATTTAAAACAGAGATGCAGAGAAATTTCTTTAGCCAAAGGGTAGTGAATTTGTGGAATTTATTACCACAGGCAGCTGTGGAGGCCAGGTCGTTGGGTGTATAAAAGGCAGCAAAGGTTACGGGGGGGAAGACCGGGGTGTGGAGCTGAGGGGAGGAGAAAAAGGATCAGCCATGATAGAATGGCAGAACAGACTCAATGGGCCGGATGGCCTAATTCTGCTCCAATGTCTTCTGGTCTTAAGTTTGAAGATGTAACAGCAGGATAAATAAAGGAGAGCTGGTAGATGCAATACAGTGAATAATCGGACCATTGGTTAATCAGGATAGCCGTTTATTTGGGACAACTCTCAAAGAACAAAAACTAATTGAGAACTAGCCGGGATTTCCTTTGTTTACGTGGGACGCTATGCCGCTTAAGTGCGACAGGAGAGCGTCGCTGAACAGCTTCTAACTGGCATCAGTCGCGCGAACTTGTGTGGCGACACCGTGGTCAGAGCAAACGGTTTTTAAGTAGCGTCAGTAGCATGTGCTTGCGTTCAGACAGCAGTGAGTTTTGCCATCAATAGTTGGAGAGAAATAGGCAGTAAGACATTTTGGAACTGTTTTGCTCGCGGCGGCTTCAAGCATTCAGGTTTGGAGATGCCAGAAACGGCCGGGAGTGAAAATGAAACGATTTCACTACTTCAACAAGTTAGGGACTACGAAGAATTTGACGGTATCGACAATCACCTTGAATGTTTCAATGATAATGAAGATTTGGAGGACGAAATTGTTGACAAAATTGTATGAAAGCAGTCCATTATTTACACCGGGTGTCTGCACTGATTTTGTTCACTTACACTCGATCAAAAGAGCAGGGCAGTGTACACTGGACGAATTCCTCCGTCGATAACTATTAGGAACTAATACACAGTTTTATGCTGCCGGTGGAGCAGTGGCAGCCACACTGGACTTCGGGTTGAGTGGTCCCATGTTCGTAACCATCATGGCTCCTTGCACGCTTGCCATCCGTACTGGGTTGACCGTTGAGCTAGCCAAACAGCCTCGAAAAAGCAGACAAAATGCTACAGAAACTGCAAGGTTGCCGGCCGACCCGCCAGGAGGCACAGGGAGGAACTACAACAAAACAGTTTTATAACAGTGTAGTAGTACTGGTAGTGTTCTAATTAGATTAGATTATGAGGACACGCAGTCCTCTTTTATTGTCATTTAGTAATGCATGTATTAAGAAATGATACAATATTCTTCCGGTGTGATATCACAGAAACACAGGACAGACCAAGACTAAAAAACTAACAAAAACCACATAATTATAACATATAGTTACAACAGTGCAACAATACCATAACTTGATGAAGAACAGGCCATGGCACAGAAAAAAAGTTCAAAGTCTCTCGAAAGTCCCACATCTCACGCAGACGGGAGAAGGAAGAAAACTCTCCCTGCCGTGCCCGACCACAGTCCCACTCTGAGTTGTCCGAAAACTTCGAGCCTCCGACCAGCCGTCCGACACCGAGCACCGAGCACCATCTCTGCCGGACGCTTCGACCCCAGCCCCGGTCGCCAGCAGCGGGCAAAGCCGGGGATTTTGGGGCCTTCCCCTCCGCAGATTCTCGATCGCACAGTAGCAGCGGCAGCCAAGTGGGCATTTCAGAAGTCTCTCCAGGTGTTCCTCCGTGCTTCTCACGGCTGTCTCCATCAAATCAGGATTGTGCACGGCCCCCTATTTACAAATACGATATCATTTCACCGGAGAGCTGCGCGTGCTGCATCACGCCATCATCTTCTCCTCCCGCCCTGATTTAAATACATAATTAGCTTCTCATTTAAACGGTAGTTTGTTTTTTTTAAAATATATTTTTAACTATCTCCATGAAACTTGGGCCAACTTGGGCAGCCATTTTATTGGGCCAAAATGTACTGGGCCCAGTGTGTCCCAATTAACTAGAATCCACTGTATACTTAGGCCAAACGGGGAGTTGGGAACAACAGAGGGCTGTAGATAGAGGGCTGCTCCACAGAAAGTAGAGATTGATAGGTTATTTTCAAACTTTGCAAGCTGTAACTGGTACTGCGCCTCAGGGCTCTTGCTTGGAACTTATTTATAGAGATGAGTCAGCCGGGACCCAGTGTAACGTGTTCACAGTCGCCGATGGCAACAGACCAGTGGGAAAACAGGTTCTGTGGAGGGCTGGGTGAGCGAGACTTCGGAAAATAAAGACAGAAAGGAGATTCTTTCCAACAGGCTCTTCAGTCCATCGAGTTCGTTATCACTGGCCTGTGCAAAATTTGTTGTTTTGTGGCAGCAGACGAAAGAATTACCATAAGTTATAATTTCTCTTTCCCCCAGCCGGTAGTGTAGTGTGATCCACACCTGAATCCTAGTCTGTTGGAGTCTGTGTACCGTATTTTGTGAAAATTCGCTAGACTGGAGCAGAAGAGATTTTTTCTCTTCTCCCTGCACCTCAGAGCCATTTCCCCAATGTAGGGAAGGAAACCTACAGGGCCAGAGGTGGGGATCGAACCCTGGTCTCAGGTGCTGTAAGTCAGCAACTTTACCCACTGCACCACCGATGAACGGATGTTAATATTCTGCACGTGTCTCCTGCTTTCTCATCACAGATCCCAGGGGTTTTTCGGGTCATACGGAGACACATAAACCGATCAAATGGTGGAAGGCCTCGATAGAGTGGATGCGGAGGGGATACTTCCTATGGTGGGAGAGTCTAAGACCAGAGGGCACAGCCTCAGAATAGAGGAGCGACCTTTTAGAACGGAGGTGAGGAGGAATTTCTAGAGTGGTGAATTTGTAGAATTCATCGCCACAGGCGGCTGTGCAGGCCAAGTCTTTGTGTCTGTTTAAGGCAAACTTGATAGGTTCTCGATCAGTCAGAGCATGAAGGGATACAGGGCTGGGGCTGAGACGGGAGATGGGTCAGCCACGATGAAATGGTGGAGCTGGCTTTTATGGAGTCCGCACTGACTATCAACCAGCCATCTTACACACATCGTACATCCATCCCGTATTTCACTTCCCCCCCCCGCCACATTTTCCTCAGCTTCTCCCTAGATTCAGTCCACGGCCTCCTCCACTGTCGCGATGAGGCCACACTCAGGCTGGAGGAGCAACACCTGATATTCCGTCTGGGTAGCCTCCAACCCGATGGCGTGAACAATCGATTTCTCCAACTTCCGGTAATGGCTTCCCACAGTTCCCCATCCACTTCCCCCCCCCTCCCTCTCACCGTATCTCCTTACCTGCCCATCACCTCCCTCTGGTAACACACATCAAGGTTGCTGGTGAACGCAGCAGGCCAGGCAGCATCTCTAGGAAGAGGTGCAGTCGACGTTTCAGGCCGAGACTGGTGCTCCACCCTCTTCCCTTTCTTCCGTGGCCTTCGGTCCTCCCCGATCAGATTCCCCCTCCTCCAGCCCTTTACCTCACTCTCCCCTCTCTCCCGGTTTCACCTGCCAGCTTGTACTTCTTCCTCGCTTCCCCCCACCTTCTCCCCTTCCTTTCCGGGGCCTTACGAAAGGCCTCGGCCTGAAACGTCAACTGTTTATTCCTCCGGCATTTTGAGTGTGCTGCTCCGGATTTCCAGCAACTGCAGAATGTTTTGTGTTTGTGTCATGGGCAGTGAAGTGTACCTTGTTGGGATATGGGAAGAAGAAGCTGGGGTAAACTCAAACAGTCGTGGGGAGGACGTGCACTGCACACGCGCACACACACACACAAAGGACTGCGGCAGATGCCAGGATCGAACCCGGGACCCTGGCGCTGTGGGGCAGCGTCTTAACCTGTCGTGCCACCCCGAAGTCTCAATGTACTGCGTGCCCCCCCCAAAAAAAACAGGCCTCTCCCTTTAACTGGGCCTTTCCTTGTACCCAGCGTTGTGTGACGAAGTTCAACACCGTCAGCATTCTCTGAGTGGAAATGTCTCCTTCAAACCGCACATGAAATTGATGTCCACACCACACCCCGAAACAGGCAACTGTCTGAATCGCAGCCAATGCTGCAGAGAATTATTCAGCCTTTCCCCTGTCGAAACTGGATGGACGACTGATAAACTACCTGCCACGGGAGGGGCGGTGAGGAGGGAACGCTGCTTGCAGGGTTGGGGGTGGGGTGGGGAGGGAACGCCGTGCCATGGGGGTGGGCAGTGAGAAAGGAACACCGCGCCACGGGAGGGGCACGGTGAGGAGAGAAGCTGTACGGGGGTGCAGTGAGGAGGGAAAACTGTGCTTTCGTGGGGCGCAGCAAGGAGGGAAAACTGCGCCGCTGGGGGGAGACGATGAAGAGGGAGCGCCACACCGCGGGAGGGGCGGTGAGGAGCGAACGTCGTACGGCAGGAAGGACGGTGAGGAGGGAAGGCCGCGCTGCGGGAGGGGCGGTGAGGAGAGAGCATCTCACTGAGAGAGGGGCAGCAAGGCGGGAGTATCACGCGCAGTGGGGCAGCGAGGAGGAGAAGTTCAGAGGAAGTGCCACACTGAGGGAAGGGCGGCGAGGAGGGATTACTGTACAGTACACAACCTTAACAGAATAAGACATTCTGTATATGAATACAAACATCTGTTTATATGTACGATTCTGGATCCAAATCCTCGGCTGTTCCTCCTTCCGCAGATGCCGCCCAACCTGCCGGGTATTCCCCAGCATTTTCTGATTTTGTTTCGGGTCTCCAGCACCTGCGGCTGTTTGCTCTCCTTCCACTTGCCTCCCTCGCCGGCAGAGCGGCCGGTCTTTGCAATTCCCTGCCCAAAGGGCTCGTGGGTGCTCAGTGGCTGAGTATCTACGTCGATCGGGTCTCGTGCATTCAGGGAGGCGAGGGCTGGCACGAGGAAAAGGTGCTGAGGTAAAAATTACGCCACAATCATTCTGAATGACAGGAAAGCTTCGAAGGGCTGAATGGCCTACTATTACATGTTACCTGTAAACCCCCCAGTTGATTCTGATCTTTGCTGCAAACCCTTTATCCCATTCCCTCTCCTACCTCACCTCATGGACTGTGATTGAGATTGAGACCATGGACCACCCCACCCCACGCAAGAAACCTCGTCATCATCTCTACCACCTCGGGGGGGGGGCGCAAAGGAAATTTGGCTTGTCCCTGATCATTCTCATCAAGTTTTGCAGATACACCATCCTATCCAGAGCCAAAATCAGGTTTAATATCACAGACGTGTTGAGAAATTTGTGGCTTAGCGTCAGCAGTACGGTGCCATACCTGGAAAAGACTACGAATCGCATGAAGAAATTTCTACCTCCAAGGTTAAATTAGATGTGCTGTGCAAAACTAGTGAGGTGCTGTTCATGGGCTGGTTCATTGCCTGTTCACAAATCTGACGGCGGAGGGGAAGAAGCTGGTTCTGAAACGAAACGCGTGTGTTGCTTTGGGAAGACGGGGCTCGTCGGCCGTGGTTGGCAGCTCATCTAGGAGAAGGAAAACTCCGGAGTCAAACCTCCGCTGCCTTGCGGCTACCCCTACTCGTGGGGAAGGCTGCGGGAGTAAACCCCCGAGGGAAAAATCCGCAGCTGGAGTCCCGAAGGGAGTCCTACGATGAGTTCAACACTGACCGGCAACTCCTGCGTCGCTGCCGGTGCCAAACTGTATCGGTCTCTCCCGTTCCTTTGGGCTCATCTGCTGCGTGGAGAGGGGGAGCCTGCTACACGGGCAACAGCTCGCTCTCCTGCCCAGGCTAGCACGCAACATCTATGGTCGACCCTGACCAACAGAAGGCTTCCCAAGTGTGTGTCTTTGGACCCCTGTATCTCTTCTCTGGCGGTGGGAATTATGTTGGATGCTGCCTTTTTGAGGCATCCCTTTTGAAAATATCTGGCTGCTTTGGCAACTGAATAATTGTAATAATTGTGCACAGTTTTGGTCTCCAAATTTGGGGAAGGACATTCTTGCTATTGAGGGAGTGCAGCGTAGGTTCACGAGGTTAATTCCCGGGATGGTGGGACTGTCATATGTTGAAAGATTGGAGCGACTGGGCTTGTATACTCTGGAATTTAGAAGGATGAGAGGGGATCTGATTGAAACATGTAAGATTATTAAGGGATTGGACACGCTGGAGGCAGGAAGCATGTTCACGCTGATGGGTGAGTCCAGAACCAGCGGCCACAGTTTGAGAATGAGGGGTAGGCCATTTAGAACGGAGTTGAGGAAAAACTTTTTCACACAGAGGGTTGTGGGTCTGTGGAATGCTCTGCCTCAGAAGGCAGTGGAGGCCAATTCTCCGGATTCTTTCAAGAAAAAGTTAGGTAGAGCTCTTAAAGATAGCAGAGTGAAGGGATATGGGAAGAAGGCAGGAAAAGGGTACTGATTGTGGATGATCAGCCATGATCACAGTGAATGGCGGTGCTGGCTCGAAGGGCTGAATGGCCTACTCCTGCACCTATTGTCTATTGTAATTGTAGGAATTCCTATTACTCTATCTATTGTAACTGCTCCGCCCGCGACAACAAGACAACTGCAGAGAGTCGTGGACACAGCTCAGCACATCGCGGAAACCAGCCTCCCCTCCATGGACTCTGTCTACACTTCTCACTGTCTCAGTAAAGCAGTCAGTGTAATCAAACACCCCCACCCACCAACCCGGACATCCTCTCTTCTCCCCCCTTCCATCAGGCAAGCCTGAAAGCACATACCACCAGGCTCGAGGACAGCTTCTACGCCGCGGTTATCAGACTCTTAATTGGATCTCTCCTGTGCTGAAAAATGAAGTTCGATTTCACAGTCTACCACAGGTACATCTCTCACGTGGGGAGGCCGACCCTGCGCACAATATTGCAGCATCCGACACACATGGAGGAACTTCACAACAGTCTGATCCCTTCTCCTGGGCACCCAAAGCATCCTCGCCCCATCCAATCCAGCCATTTTCGACTCCTCACAGCTTCCACTTAGACTGGGCGCGGGCCATGCTATAAGACCATAAGAAATAGGGGCAGGAGTCGGCCATCTGACCCGTCGAGCCTGCTCTGCCATTCAATAAGATCATGGCTGATCTGACCATGGACTCATCTCCACCTACCTGCCTTTTCCCCACAACCCTTCATTCCCCTACTATGCAAAAATCTATCCAACCTCGTCTTAAATATAGTTACTGAGGTAGCCTCCACTGCTTCATTGCACAGAGAATTTCACCTTCTGGGAAAAGCAGTTCCTCCTCACCTCCGTCCTAAATCTACTCCCCTGAATCTTGAGGCTATATCCCCTAGTTCTAGTCTCATCTACCAGTGGAAACAACTTTCCTGCCTCTATCTTATCTATCCCTCTCATAATTATATATGTTTCCATAAGACGTCCTCTCATTCTTCTGAATTCCAGCGAGTACAGTCCCAGGCGACTCACTCTCTCCTCATAGTCTAACCCCCTCATCTCTGGAATCAACTTGCTGAACCTCCTCTGCACTGCCTCCAAAGCCAGTAGATCCTTCCTCAGGACCAGAACTGCACACAGTACTCCAGGTGCGGCCTCACCAGTCCCCTGTACAGTCGCAGCATGACCACCCTGCTCTTAAATTCAATCCCTCTAACAATGAAGACCAACATTCCGTTTGCCTTTCTGATAGCCTGCTGCACCTGCAAACCAACCTTCTGTGATTCATACACAAACACTCCCAAGTCCCTCTGCACAGCAGCAAGCTGAATTTTTTTACCATTAAAATAATAATCTGCTCTTCCATTTTTCCTTCCAAAGTGGATGACCTCGCTTTTACCAACATTGTACTCCATCTGCCAGACCCTTGCCCACTCACTTAACCCATCTATATCTCTCTGCAGACTCTCCATATCTTCTGCACAATTTGTTTTTCTACTCAATTTAGTATCATCAGCAAACTTAGATCCACCACACTGGGTCCCGTCTTCCAGATCGTTGACATTTATCGTGAACAGTTGCGGGCCCAGCACCCACCCCTGTGGGACACCGCTCACCACTGATTGCCAACCAGAGTAACACCCCTGTATCCCAACTCCCTGCTTTCTATTAGTGAACCGATCCCCTATCCATGCTAATACATCACCCCCAACTCTGTGCTTCCTTATCTTATGGACAAGTCTTTTATGCGGCACCTTATCGAACGCCTTCTGGAAATCCAAGTAAATAACGTCCATCTGTTCCCCTCTGTCCACCGCGCTCGTTGTATTGGAGTTGTGCAGTCTGCCTCTGTCTCTTCCCTCGTTTCCCCTAAAACTCTGGGCTGGATGACTGGCCCTTCGCCAAACCCTTGAAGCAACACACACACACACACACACACACACACACACACAAAATGGTGGAGGAACTCAGCAGGCCAGGCAGCATCTGCGGAAGGGAAATGAGCAGTCGGCGTTTCGGGCATCAGGACCGGATCTGCATCTTCCCCCACCCGGTCTCCCGTTCTTTGCTTCCTCCACCCTCTGCCCACCGACCTTCTGAACAGCGGCTATATAAACATAACGGCTGCTGATAGCGACGGCCCGGCGACACAGCGGTCGGCACAACACTTTACAAGGCCAGCGACTGGGGTCTGGCACCCACCGCTGTCGGTAAGCGGTTTGCATGTGCTTCCCGTGGCTGCGAGGGCTCTCTCCCTCTCATGTTGCCACAGACACGTGGATTAAGGCTAGCAAGCTGTGGGCAGGCGCTGTTGGAAGAGTGGCGACAGCCCCCAACGCTTCCTCGAACCGCGTCGGCCGTGGGCGCACACAATGTGTTTCGCTGCACGTTTTCGGTGTTTCGTGCGACCAATAACCAATAGTCCATGAACCCGCTGGCGTTTCGGGCAGCAATGGAGGTCCTCCATCTCTGGCGGTGTTCAGGGCTTCCTTCATCGTGCCAGTAGCCTCCTCTCGGTGGAGAGGTGACTGGAAATCGATGTTCATGCCGTCAGGCTGGAGGCTACCCGGGTGGAATACGAGTTTCAAAGTTCAAAATAAGTTTATTATATAAGAACGTGCATGTCAAGCAACCCTGAGCTTGGTTTTCTTGCGGGCATTCACAGTAGAACGCAGAAACACAATAGAGTCCGTGAAAAGCTTCACACAAAGACTGACAAGAACCAATGTGCAATAGAAGACAAGCTGGGAAAATACACACAAAATAACCCTAAGTAAATTAAGAAACAAAGAAAGCTGACTAAATAAGGGGCCTCGAAAGTGAGTCCTGTTCAGAATTGGGGTGAGTGAAGTTATCCATGCTGGTTCAGGAGCCTGATGATTGAGGGGTGATAACTGTTCCTGAACCTGGTGGTGTGGGACCTGAGGCTCCTGTACATCCTTCCTGATGATTGAAGGGTAATAACTGCCCCTGAACCTGGTGGTGTGGGACCTGAGGCTCCTGTACCTTGTACCTGATGGTTGAGGAGTAATAACTGTTACTGAACCCAGTGGTGTGGGACCTGAGGCTCCTGTACCTCCTGCCTGATGGTTGAGGGGTGATAACTGTTCCTGAAGCTGGTGGTGTGTGACCTGAGGCTCCTGTACCTCCTTCCTGATGGTTGAGGGGTAATAACTGTTCCTGAACCTAGTGGTGTGGGGCCTGAGGCTCCTGTACCTTCTTCCTGATGGTTGAGGGGTAATAACTGTTCCTGAAGCTGGTGGTGTGGGGCCTGAGGCTTCTGTACCTCCTTCCTGATGGTTGAGGGGTAATAACTGTTCCTGATCCCGGTGGTTTGGGTCCTGAGGCTCCTGTACCTCCTTCCTGATGGTTGAGGGGTAATAACTGTTCCTGAACCTGGTGGTGTGGGTCCTGAGGCTCCTGTACCTCCTTCCTGATGGTTGAGTAGTAATAACTGTTCCTGAACCCGGTGGCTCTCAGGTCCTCGAAAGTGAATTTGCTCCTCCAACTCGAGTCTGGCCTCATCGTAGCAACCAACTGTTCAATTCTCTCTGTGGATGCTGCCTGACCTGCTGAGTTCCCCTGGAATTTTTCGTGTGCGTTTTGCTGAGGATGGTGCACTGTCCCTTTAAGAGTACCACACCTTTCCAGGACTGTGAAAACAGCTCTGCTCCCTGACAATCCCCGCCGGGGGCACTTTCTGCGCATTTTAACTGTAAAGTGGAACAGGTTCGCTAACCTAACTGGTTTCTATGTTTTTTCATGCACTGGCTTTTCTTTAGGAATGAAAGCATTCGCTTTAGCTGCTGGGGACAGCAGTGCGTAGAAAGGCAGGCCTCCTCCTTGTGAAAGGTAATCCCGTCTCTGCACGATCTCAGCCTGTGGAAAGGCAATGGAGGTTTGTGGGGGTGCGTGCTTCACCTTGGCCACCTAACTTGTGGGACTGTGCAGGACAGACGTCACTGACCAAACTTCAGCGATGGTCCAGAAAGAGAGAGAGAGAGAGAGAGAGATAGAGATGAGAAAGCAGATGCTGGAATCTGGAGCAGAAGTCCATGAAAAATACATTTTAAACACAAGATGTTCTGCAGATGCTGGAAATCCAGAGCAACACAAACTCACACACACACACACACACACACACACACAAACAGCCAGAAGAACTCAACAGGTCAGGCAGCATCTACGGAGGGGAATGAATAGTCAACTTTTTGGGCTGAGATCCTTCGCCAGGACTGTCGAAAATCCTTTTTTTTCCCCTCAAGATTAAACTATCTTAAAACCAATACACAAGGATCGAATGTCCGTCTTCTGAGATGTGAGATGTTCATAACGTCAGGGTGCCCTGATCAAAGACCGTACAAAGGGGTTCTGCAGGTACTTGAATTATTGAGCAAGACACACACAATGCTGGAGAAGATTCAGCGGGGGAGAAGAGTGAGCGTGCACAGGCCCTCACGGAGGGGTCGGCGGTGGAAAGGGTGAGCGTCTGCTACGCGTCCTGGGCCTGGCGTATCGACACAGCTACAAAGAAGGCAGGACGGCGGCTACACTTTCAGTAGGAGTTTGGGAGAGTCAGCGCGTCACCCGAGACTCTCACGGATTTCTGCCGCCGTACCGTGGAGCGCAGTCTGACCAGTCCAGTCGCTGCCTGGGATGGAGGGGGCCACCGTACAGGATCGCAGGAGGCCGCAGAGGCCTAACCCCAACGCTTCCACAAGGCCGTGAAACAGGTGGGCCGCGCTCTGGTGCGGTGCTTTACGGCAGGGTAGATTGTGAGGCCAATGTTCCGCTTGCTGCTCCCCGACGATGTTGGCTCGGCTCTGCGCTGAACTGAGGCCACGGCCTGCTCCGCTGCAGTGAGGCCTGGCTTCATAAAACTTCAGTTCCGAATGCCGTTTGCTTACTTTTAAATTTCGCACGATTTGTTTTCTTTCTGTCTCTCTTTCTCAGTGGATCTAGGGTGTTTGGTGGTTCTTCTTTTCTTAGGAAGATGGGAAAAATCTGCAGTCGCTGGAAATCCAGAGCAACGCACACAAAATGCTGGAGGAACTCAGCAGGCCGGGTAGCTTCTGTGGGGAAAGAGTACAGTTGATGTTTCAGGCCGAGACCCTTCAGCAGGACTGGGGAAAAAGATGACACAGGGGAATGGAAGAAGAAGTACAAGGTGGTAGGTGATAGGTGAAACCAGGAGACGGGGGGAGAGGTGAAGAGCTGGGAAGTTGATTGATGGAAGAGATAAAGGGCTGGGGAAAGGGGAGTCTGATAGGAGAGGGTAGGAGACCATGGAAGAAAGAAAAGGCAGAGGGAGCGATGGGCAGGTAAGGAGGTAAGGCGAGAGAGGGAAAAGGGAATGGGGAATGGTGAAGCGGGGGGTTCATTACCAGGAGTTTGAGAAATGCCCTCAGGTAGGAAACTATCCAGGTGGAATATAAGGTGTTGCTCCTTCAACCTGAGTGTGGCCCCATCGCGAACGTAGGGGAGGCCATCAACTGAAATGTTGGAGTGGGAATGGGAAGTGGGATTAAAAGAGTGGCGACTGAGAGATCCTGCTTCTTCTGGCGGATGGAGCGTAGCTGCTCGGCGAGGCTGTCTCCCAGTCCACGTTGTGTCTCACCGATATACAGGAGGCCACACCGGGAGCACCGGATACAGAGTATGACCCCAACAGACTCACAGGTGAAGTGTCGCCTCACCTGGCAGGACTGTTTGGGGGCCCTGAATGGTGGTGAGGGAGGAGGTGTAGGGGCAGGGGTGGCACTTGTTCCGCTTGCAAGGACGAGCGCCGGGAGAGAGACCAGTGGGGAGGGACAAACGGACAAGGGAGTCACATCGGGAGCGATCCCTGTGGAAAGCAGAAAGTGGGTGGATGGAAAGATGCGCTTGGTGGTGGGATCCCGTTGGAGATGACGGAAGTTATGGAGAATTTTGTGCTGGACGCGGAGGCGAGTGGGGTGGTAGGTTTCTTGGTCTTGCATCTGCCTGTAAGGTTGTATAATGTATACATAATTTGATAATAAATTTACTTTGAACTTTGAGTAAAGCGTTGGAGAAAAATAAATTGGCAGTACCACTGGGAAGGGCATGTGAGAAAGGTGATAAGTTCAGGGCTCAGACAACCATGTTCTTGTGTCTCTTCAGGAAACAAAGAGGAGTCTTGACCTAACAGCAGAGCTGCAGAGAAGATTCGCAATGAGCAATAGCTTTAACAATAGACCCCAAAAATACCGAACCATAAGGGGCCACAAGACGAGAGAGAACAGATGCTAAATGCCACAGGCAACAAGGTGACTGAGGACCAGAAGCAACTGGTTGAGGCTGGCTGGTTGGATGGATGAAGAAGGACTGGGTTTAAATAGGCTGCAGGTGACGTATTGGAAATCAGTGTCAGGTGACTCCTGTTCGCTGGGTGGAGGCTGGGAGGTGCCTGCTTGTGCGGGTATGACACAACCAGCCTTCCTGAGACAATGCACGGTGAGGGTGGTGTACATTACATTTTCAGTGGGACAGGGATGTGTAGAACAAACTGGACATCTCTCATGGGGCGAGGCCAAGTGGCTTCATGGGGCTGGTTAACAGCGGAGGGTCCTGAAGGGATTTTGCCCCCACTGATGCTGCTTGGCCCATTTGGTGCCTGGTCCCAGTTCCTTCACACATTTCTCTTTCTCCCAGTTGTGGTGAAGGGTGCCAGACCCGAAACGTCAGCCCCGTCTCTCCCTCCGCGGATGCTGCCCGACCTGCCGAGTGTTTCCAGCCCTCTCTGTTTCTGCCCCAGATTTCCTGCATCCTCAGCCTGTATTCTGATTCAAAAAAAATGTTTACTTAAACCCCGTCTCTCACAGCAACATTTCTTGCAGAAAGACACTCAGAAACGATAATCCACAGCAATGTGCATTTGCATAGTACCTCTCGTGTGTTAACGCGCCCCAGGAAGTGTTGTCAAGAGAAAAGTTTCATGTCAAGATGCAACGGAGGGGGTAGCCAACAGCTGTCATAGAGTTATAGCATCATACAGTATGGGAACAGGCCATTCGGCCCAACTTATCAGTGCCATCAATGTTCAATTGTTTAATGGTCCCATTTAGGAGGGGAGGAGAAGATGGCAGCGCGCGCAGCCATTCCGAATGATATCGATATGTGTTAACTGGGAGGCCATGCACAATCCTGATTTGATGGAGACAGTCATGAAATGCACGGAGGAACACCTGGAGAAACTTCTGAAATGCCCGCTTCGCTGCCGCTGCTACTGTGCAATCGAGAATCTCTGGAGGGGAAGGTCCCAAATCCTCGGCTTTGCCTACTGCCTGTTGCCGGGGCCGGGGTTGAAGCGCTCGGCAGAGATGATGCTCGGTGCTCGGTATCAGAGAGCCGGTTGGAGGCGCGGAGTTTTTGGACGGACTCGGAGTTGGACTGTGGTCAGATGCTTCCGGGATGCTGCATCGGCAAGTTGGCAGCGCTGGAGGTTCACCGTCTGCGTGAGATGATGGGACTTTCAAGAGACTTTGAGACTTTTTTACTGTGCCCATGGTCTGTTCTTTATCAAATTACAGTATTGCTTTGCACTGCTGTAAGTATATGTTATAATTATGTGGTTTTCGTCAGTTTTTCAGTCGGTCTGTCATGTGTTTCTGTGATACCATTCTGGAAAAGCATTGTATCATTTCTTAATGCATGCATTACTAAATGACAATAAAAGAGGACTGCGTGTCCTCATAATCTAATCTAATACTAGAGAATGTATACAGTATACAACCTGAAATTCTTACTCTTCACAGACATCCACCAAACAGAAAAACCCCAATGAATGACAGAAATGTCAGAACCCCAAAGATCCCCCCTCTCATGCACAAGCAGTAGGAAAAGTATCAAACTGCCCCCATCACCACCCACCGTGCAAGTGATATCAGAGACCGTGATCTAGAGATCATCAAAAGCTACTGCCCACCCCAGCACTTCGACATTTCAGGTGCTCTCACTTCCCCTGACCCAAGGGCCTTCTTTGGGCAGCAGCATAAGCTTCACCGGCGAGGGATCCGGTCGTCCACGAGGCTGCATCTCGATGGCGCGTGTCTTCCAAGCCGCACCCGGAGATCCTGAGACGCCGGGCTGCGGGGCGAGCTCCGAGAGCAGGAGCCCACTGCCCCGAGTTGAGCGCAGCTGTGGACCGCGGACAGCGACAGGACCCCAGCCACCTTGAAAGGGGGAGGAAGGGACATCAAGGGGGAAGAAATTGAACTGTTTCGCGGACGAACTGGAGGAAGTCACCCGCGTCCACAGAAACCTCTGGCACCACCTTTGGCTCCTCCCACCGTCTCGCGAGCTGGTCGCATCCGATCGCGTTCTGCCCGCAGCTTTAAATCCTCCGCTATCCATGTGGTTACCTCGATGGCTTTTAAGCGTTGCAAACGCTCGGCCACTCGTTCCAAACATCTCCCACCCCTTGTGGAAGACACTGCCCCCCGACTTCCCTTTTAAAAGCCTCACCTCTGATCCTAAACCTGTGCCTTCTTATTTTCAGACCCCCCTCCCTGGGGGTCTGCAGATCAAACCCACACCCAGCACTTCTGCTCGCAGCCAACGACAAACTGCAGCACTTTGATTATATGAAGTTGGCTCACCATTGCGAGGAAGGGATTTAGTGAATGTCAGGCATGATTTCATTGGAAAAATGCAGATACTGAAGAGGGGAGACACATAGAACATAGAACATAGAAATCTACAGCACACTACAGGCCCTTCGGCCCACAATGTTGTGCCGACCCATGTAACCCACTCCAGAAACTACCCAGAATTACCCAAACGCTCCTGCTCCTATTTCTTATATTCATCCATCAATAAGGACCCCCACCACCCAGGACATGACCTCTCCTCATTGCGACCATCAGGGAGGAGGTACAGGAGCCTGAAGACACTCACTCAATGATTCAGGAACAGCTTCTTCCCCTCTGCTGTCCGATTTCTGAATGGACATTGAACCCGTGAACACTACCTCACTACTTTTTTTATTTCTATTTTTGACTACGTATTTAATTTAACTAGGTAATATACTTATGATAATTCTCCATTTTTTCCTATTATTATGCCCAATAAACTGATTCCTAAGCTCCGGAACCTTAGCACTCAGATCTGCAGCTGGATCTTCAACTTCCTCACAGACAGGACCCAGGCTGTAAAAATAGGGGACAAGCTCTCCTCTACAATCACTCTGAGCACCGGTGCCCCACAAGGCTGTGTACTCAGCCCCCTGCTCTACTCATTGTACACCCATGACTGTGTAGCCAAGTTTCCATCAAACTCAATATATAAGTTTACTGATGACACAACAATTGTAGGCCGTATCTCGGGTAATGATGAGTTTGAGTACAGAGAGGAAATTAAGAACCTGGTGGCATGGTGTGAAGACAATAAACTATCCCTCCACGTCAGCAAGACGAAGGAATTGGTTGTTGACTTCAGAAGGAGTAGCGGACCGCACGACCCAATTTACATCGGTGGTGCACAAGTGGAACAGGTCAAAAGCTTTAAGTTCCTCGGGGTCAATATCACAAATGACCTGACTTGGTTCAACCAAGCAGAGTTCACTGCCAAGAAGACCCACCAGCACCTATACTTCCTGAGAAAACTAAAGGAATTTGGCCTGTTCCCTAAAACCCTCACTAATTTTTATAGATGCACCGTAGAAAGCATTCTTCCAGGGTGCATCACAACCTGGTATGGAAGTTGTCCTGTCCAAGACCGGAAGAAGCTGCAGAAGATCGTGAACACAGCCCAGCACATCACACAAACCAATCTTCCGTCCTTGGAGTCACTTTACACAGCACGCTGTCGGAGCAGTGCTGCCAGGATAATCAAGGACACGACCCACCCAGTAAACACACCTTTTGTCCCTCTTCCCTCCGGGAGAAGGCTCAGGAGCTTGAAGACTCGTACGGCCAGATTTCGGAACAGCTTCTTTCCAACTGTGATAAGACTGCTGAACGGATCCTGACCCGGATCTGGGCCGTACCCTCCAAATATCCGGACCTGTCTCTCGGTTTTTTTGCACTACCTTACTTTCCCTTTTCTATTTTCTATTTATGATTTATAATTTAAATTTTTAATATTTACTAATTTTTACTATTTTTAATATTTAATATCTGTAATTCAGGCAGCGGGAAGCACAGAATCAAATATCGCTGTGATGATTGTACATTCTAGTATCAATTGTTTGGCGACAATAAAGTATAAAGTATTGCAATGTACTGTTGTCGCAAAGACAAGAAATTTCACAACACATGCTGGTGACTGATTTTGATTTCCACAGTGATGAGTAGCACAGAAAGATCTGGGAATACAGACCCATAATTCCTTGAAAGTGGCATTCATGGTTAGAGAGGGTCGTAAAGAAAGCCTTTGCCTGTCAAGGATCAGAGCTTTGAGGACAAGAGATGGGGTGTTACGTCGAACCTGTATAAGACATCGGTGAGGCTGGATTTGTAGTATTGCACCGATTCCTGGTCACCTACCAGCAGGAACTATCAGAATCGTTTTATTGCCAGTATGTGAAACATCCCAGAATTGATTGTGGTTCGGTGCCAAGCATAAAACACAGGACAATGTCATAACAGACAACACAATAGCAACCGACAATTTATGAAGACAAAAGTGCAAACAGCCAAGAGCAATCAGCAGGGCGGACAAAAGTCAAACTTAAATAAAACATGAGCCTATGAACAGGCTCGATAATCGTGGACAGAACGAGGAGGGCGGGAAGGACTGTTTAACAGATGTTGCGCTGGGACAGTTGGGGTGTTACACCTGAGTGAGTTTCGTTGAGAAGCTGGATAGCTACAGGAAAGAAGCCGGTCGGAGATGACGTGTGGTGCTGGTGGTGATGGGACTTGTAGCCTCTCCCTGGTGGCAGTTTTGGTGAATCGGTGATTGCTGGGGTGGGTGGGATCAGAAGTCATTGTCCCAGCTCTTTTCCTCGCTCTGGCGACGAACAGGACTTTGAGCGCCAGTCACTGACACCCACGACTCGCTGCAGCCCGGAGGCAGCGGGCGGAAAACCAAGCGGTGGCAGAGGTGGTCACGACACTCTCAATGGTGGCTGGGTGAAAACTCGCCCGTTGTTACGTTTCCGAAGATGGTGTAGGAAGGACCACCTCTGCTGGGCTTTCCCGGTGATCAGCGTATCAATCTATCGGTAGTGGTAGTCCCCAGGAATTTGAGATCACAGACTCAACCTGACCATTAATTTCCAGGGGTGTGGCGGGGGGCCAGGTAGGGGGTTTGATAGCATTAAGCTCTGAGTTGTTACGGGATCCTAATGTTGTACGATGGTCCAAGCCCTCCTGCCAACAGTTTGGCAGGTGACATTATTATTCAAGGTGATCCAGGGGAGCATACTCCGGCCGCGTGCCTACGCACTCACTTTCGTTCTGAATGCTCCTGCTTGCTTTTAATGTTTGCACGATTTGTTTTTTCTTTCCTCCTCTGTGTGCATCAGGTGTTGGTCTTTTTTTTAAAGAAAATGGGTTCTTTCGGGTCTCTTGTTTTGTGGCTGCCTGTAAGGAGGTAGATTTCAAGGTTGCGTGGTTTATACGTACTCTGATATAATGGACGCACTTTGAACTTTGAGACTAACTACAGACCGCGTCACCGGCGGACTTTAGGGTTTTAGCGGATTTCTCTGCGGAGGTACAGTCGCTTGTATAAAGTGAGAACGGGGGTGGAGGGGGGTGAAAGAACACAGCTCTGGCGGGGGTGTCTGTTCTTACAGACGTTGGGTCGGACAGGTAGGAGCCCAGCCCTCACACACCACCTCCCGCCTCCTCCCCTCCGAGGGGGTTGTAATCCATCGACAGATACTGTAGGGTCCCGCTAGCTGTGGGGCAACTTCGGAACAGGAACAGTGTTGAAGGCGGAGCCAAAATCCACAAGCAAGCTCCTCACATCGGCGTTGGGAGACATCAATCAGCTTTTGAAAGAGCGCAGAGAAAATTTAGATTAGATTAGATTATGAGAACACTCAGTCCTCTTTTATTGTCATTTAGAAATGCATACATGCATTAAGAAATGATACAATGTTTCTCCGGAGTGATATCACAGAAAACAGGACAGACCGAAGACGAACACTGACAGAACCACATAATTATAACATATAGTTTCAGCAATGCAAAGCAATACCATAATTTGATAAAGAACAAACCATGGGCACGGTAAAAAAAAGTCTCAAAAGTCCCTGAGTCGATCGACTCCCGAGTCCCCGATAGCAGGCGGCAAAAGGGAGAAACTCCCTGCCATAATCCTCCAGGCATCGTCAACTTGCCGATGCCTTGGAAGCAGCCGACCACAGCCGACACTGAGTCCGTCCGTCCGAAAACTTCGAGCCTCCAACCAGCCCTCCCGAGCGCCATCCTCTGCCGAGTGCTTTCGACCTCGCCCTGGCCGCTGAAACACACAAAGCCGAGGATTTCGGGGCCTTCCCCTCCGGAGATTCTCAATTGCACAGCAGCAGCGGCAGCGAAGCGGGCATTTCAGACGTTTCACCAGATGTTCCTCCATGCTCTCACGTCTGTATCCATCAAATCAGGATTGTGCACGGTCCCCTACTTGATAGATAACCGATATCATCACCGGAGAGGTCGCGTGCGCGCGGTACGGGGGTGTTGCCGGGAGTGGAGGACCCGAGTTATTGGGAAATGTTGAACACGTTAAGACTTTATTCCCTGGAGCGTAGGAGAATGAGGGGAGATTTGACAGAGATATACAAAATTATGAGAAGTATAGATAGGGTAAATGTAAGCAGGCTTTTCCCACTGGGGTTGGGTGGGACTACAACCAGAGGTCATGGGTTAAGGGTGAAGGGTGAAAGGTGAAATGTTCAAGGGGAACATGCAGGGGAACTTCTTCACTCAGAGGGCGTGGATCAAGCAAACAGTGGGTGCAGGGTTGACTGTGACATTTAAGAGAAGCTTGGAGGGCTCTGGTCTGGGTGTGGGTTGATGGCGCTAGGCAGAGTAACGGTTTGGCATAGACAAGATGGGCCGAAGGGCCCGTTTCTTTCCTGTAGCCCTGTGGCAAGGCATTTATTTGGCTTCCATTCACTACCCTTGTACGGTCACTGCCTCTGTAAAGCAGCCAGCATAATCAAAGACCACCAACCCCGACCCCACCACCCAGCCCGGACATTCCCTCTTCTCCCCTCTCCCATCGGGCAGAAGATACAGAAGCCTGAAAGCTCGTCCCACCAGGCTCAGGGACAGATTCCACCCCGCCATTATCAGACTCTTGACCTCATGGTCTCCACCGTCGTGGCCCTCGCCCCTCATCGTCTGCCTGCGCTGCTCTTCCTTTGTAACTGCAACACTCTATTCTGTGTTCTGTTACTGCTTTCCCTTGTCACACCTCGATACACTGCTGCGAGGAATGATTTGTAAGATTTTCGCCGTACCCAGGTACGTGTGACAATGGCTAACCAGTTACTGGTGACTGCCGCATATCATCCATGTGAGTAACCCGAAGCAACTCCCAAACCTGTTTTGTCTACCACCAGCAAGTGGCGGGAAGCAATTGGTGCGTTCAGGACAATTAAAACGACTCGGGCAGGTTAGATCAAGCCAGTTTCGCCTTGAGAGTGTGGGTGTGCCGAGGGTGTGGGGAATCTAGACAAAAAAAAAACAAGGGGAAGAGTCGATTCTTCAAATCTGACCCAGAGCATGTGGGGCAGATGTTAGAGTTGCTCCCTTATCATATATACACTGAAACAGACAGTGAAATGGGTCAGCACAAACTTGTAGGCTGGGGAGCCTGGCATCAGTAGTGGGAAAGTTATTAGAAGGTATTCTGAGGGACCGGATATATAAATATTTGGATAGACGGGCTGATTAAGGAGAGGCAGCCTGGTGGGTCATGTCCAACCGATCTTATAGAGTCTTTCGAGGCAGTGGATGTTGTCTACATGGACTTCAGCAAGGCACTTGACAAGGTCCCGCATGGGAGGCTGGTCAAGAAGGTTTGGTCGCTCGGCATTCAGGGTGAGGTAGTAAATTGGATTAGACATTGGCTTTGAGGGAGAAGCCAGGGAGTGGTAGGAGAGGGTTGTCTCTCTGACTGGAGGCCTGTGACTGGTGGAGTGCCGCAGGGATCGGTGCTGGGTCTGCTGTTGTTTGTCATCTATACCAACGGTCTGGATGATAATGTGGTTGACTGGATCAGTAAGTTTGCAGGTGACACCAAGATCGGGGGTGTAGTGGACAGTGAAGAAGGCTATCGTGGCTTGCAGTAGGATCTGGACCAGCTGGAAAAAATGGCAGATGGAATTTAATGCAGGCAAGTGTTTCACTTTGGTAGGGCCAGCCAGGGTCAACCTTACACAGTGAACATTGAAAGTAAGAGCGAAAGGTGAGAAGTTTAAGGGGAACACGAGGGGAAACTTCTTCGCTCAGAGGGTGGTGAGAGTGTGGACGAACCGCCAGCACAAGTGGTGCATGTGAGCTCAATTTCAACATTTAAGAGAAGTTTGCGTAGGAACATGGATGGTAGGGGTATGGAGGGCTGTGGTCCCAGTGCAGGTCAATGAGAGTAGGCAGTTTAGATGGTTTGGCATGGACTAGATGGGCCAAAGGGCCTATTTCTGTGACTCTACGTGCAGGGGCAGCCTGCAAGTGTCGTCACACACATTCCCACACCAACGTGTCACAGCAGCACCGCTCAGCAGAACAAAACAAAACCAGCAGATAATCCCCTTCCCCCCCCCCCCCCCCATCCACGCACGCACCCAGGCAGGATCCCGGACTCTCGGAAAGGCAGACTCCGAACAGCCACCTCCGGACCCGCCAACTCGTGGCTTCCACCCCCCAGACTCATCGATCCCTAGCTTCGGCCTCCAGACGCCGCCAACCTCTGGATGTCGACCCCAGGACTCGCTGACTGCGAGACTTTGACCTCCAGACTTTTCGACTGTGACCTTTGAACCTTGTTCTCCGCATCCATCATTATTTGGACCCTGACTTCCAACAAGCAGTCGGAGGGAGGAGAAGATGGTGGCACGACGCAGCACGCGTGGCCGTTCCAAATGATATCGTATGTGTAACTAGGGATGCCGTGCGATCGAGAATCTCCAGAGACGAAGACCCCAAATCCTCGGCTTTGCCTATTGCCTGTTGCTGGGGCCGGGGTCGAAGAGCTCGGCAGAGATGGTGCTCGGTGCTTGGTGTCGGAGAGCTGGTCGGAGGCTCGAAGTTTTCGGAGGGACTCGGGTCGGATGTTTCCAGAATGCTGCATCGGCAAGTTGGCGGCGCTGGAGGTTCACCGTCTGCATGAGATGATGGGACTTTCGAGAGACTTTGAGACTTTTACCGTGCCCATGGTCTGTTCTTTATCAAATTATGGTATTGCTTTGCACTGTTGTAACTATATGCTACAATTATGTGGATTTTGTTAGTTTTTAAGTCAGTTTGTCATGTGTTTTTGTGATGTCATTCTGGAAAAACATTTTTATCATTTCTTAACGCATGCATTACTAAATGACAATAAAAGGGGACTGTGTGTCCTCATAATCATAATCATACTCCGAAGGGAGTGAAAATCCGGAATCACTTCAATGACAGGGATTTTATAATCAACGTGGGTAATTTTTGTGTGGGAATTAGATAAAAGGAAAAATTGAAGATTGTTTAACGTCATTTAATGTGTACAAGAGTAAAGGAGAATGAAATAATTGTTACTCTGGATCCGATGCAGTACACAGAAAGCACAATAAGATAAAGAACACAATAATAAAAAACACGATAAATATAAATACATAAGATAGTTTCTATACAGAGATTGATTGTATGTCCATAAAGTGACACTAGGCTGTAAATAAGGTGACTGATCTAGTGGTGGAGTTGGTGGGTGGAGGTGTTGATCAGCCTTACTGCTTGGGGAAAATACCTGTTTTCGAGCCTGGTGTAATTTAAAGGCCCCGTCTGGGCCCATCGCGCAAGCGCAGTTACGAAGAAGGCTCGACAGCGTCTCTGCTTCCTTAGAAGTTTGCAGAGATTCAGCAAACTTTGACAAACTTCTGAAGAAGTGTGGTGCAGGGAGTATTGGCCGGCCTGGCGTGGAAACACCAACGCCCTTGAACGGAAGATCCTACAAAAAGTAACGGATGCGGCCCAGTCCACCACAGGTGAAGCCCTCCCCACCACTGGGCACATCTACATGGAGCGTTGTCGTAGGAAAGCAGCGTCCCTCATCGGGGACCCCCACCACCCAGGCCACGCTCTGTTCCTGCTGCTGCCATCAGATAGAAGTTACAGGAGCCTCAGGACTCGCACCGTCAGATTCAGGCAACACACATCAAAGTTGCTGGTGGAACGCAGCAGGCCAGGCAGCATCTATTGGAAGAGGTACGGTCAACGTTTCGGGCCGAGACCCTTCGTCAGGGCTAACTGAAAGAAGAGCTACTAAGAGATTCAGGAACAGTTATTGCCCCTCAACCATCAACTCTTGAACCAGAGGGGATAACTTCACTCACCCCCATCACTGAACGGTTCCCACAGCCTACGGACTCACTTTCAAGGACTCTTCGTCTCATGCTCTGGATATTTATTGCTTGAGTATTATTTGGTTTTTCCTTTGTATTTGCACAGTTTGTTGTCTCTTGGCCACAGGTCGTCCGCCCTGGTGCGGTCTTTGATTGAGTCTATGATGGTTTTGAGTCTCAGGGTTGTTTATGGTGACATATATATGTACACAGTTTGATAATAAGTTTACTTTGAACTCCAGTGGTCCTGGAGTGGGTGCTACGTGGCCTCCTCCCTGATGGGAGAGGGTCAGCAGTTAGTCCTGACGAAGGGTCTTGGCCCGAAACGTCGACCGCACCTCTTCCTCGAGATGCTGCCTGGCCTGTTGCGTTCCACCAGCAACTTCTTCATGTGTTGCTTGAAATTCCAGCATCTGCGGATTCCCTCGTGAGTCGGTGAGCAGGGTGGGTGGGACATCACTGCCTCTTTCTGTATTTCTGTCCGAGGTGGTGGGTGGGCTGGTGTCGGTGTTGTGTTGGGCAGTTTTGACTCCCCGTTGCAGAGCCGTCCTGCCCGCCGCAGTTTTGGTCCCATACCGCGCAGCGACGCAGCTTGTTACGATGCTCTCTACTCTGCATCTGTAGACTCCCACCAGCCCCCATCACCCCGTCAAATTCCAGTCCCCCACCCTCTCGGTCTGCCTGCCACCCTCCCACCAATACCTCCTCGCCTCCCTCTCCTTTGCTCCGCTTTCCACTGTCCGGTCCCCTCCGGCCACTCCCAGCCGTCACCTCCCTGTTCCTTGCATTGCAGCTGAAATTAAACTTATTATCAAAGCACGCTTGCTTGCAGTTATTTACTGTCGCTGTGGGCGCCGGCCACAACCGACAAGCCAGATGCTGGAAGATCTCAGCAGGCCAGGCAGCCTCTGCGGAAGGAAACGGCCAGTCAGTGTTTCAGAGGGAGACCCTTGATTCGGCCCGGTTCAAGACTCCAGCTCCCTTACTGAGATCCCTTTCAAGGACACAGGTACAGAAGGGAGCGGGGGCCACCAGGACCCACCAGACTCAAAAGCAGTTCCTTCCCCCAAGCAGTGAGGCTGATCAACACCTCCACCCCTCCACACCCCCCAACCGCCACGACTTTATCATTTCCTGTCAGAGTCACCTCGTGCACAGACACTCCTGCGCCCAGAGTCATTTTATGGACAGGCAATCAATCCATGTGCAGGTATATAGATAGATTGATAGATACTTTATTGATCCCAAAGGAAATCACAGTGCCACAGTAGCATTATACGTGCACGGATATAAGATGTAAGCTATCCTACATATTTTATATTTTATTGTGTTCTTTTTGTGCCGCATCGGATCTGGAGAACACTGCACAGGATCGGAAAAGCCTGCGGAGAGTTGTAAACTCAGCCAGCTCCGTCATGGGCACCGGCCTGCCCCCCGCATCCAGGACACCTCTGATGCCGCGGAAAGGCGACGCCCATCATTACGGACCCCCACCACCCAGGACGTGCCCTCTCCTCATTGCTGCCATCAGGGAGGAGGTACAGGAGCCTGAAGACACACACTCAACGATTCAGGAACAGCTTCTTCCCCTCTGCCATCCGATTTCTGAGTGGACTTTGAACCCGTGAACACCACCTCACTATTTTACCCCCTCTTTTTACACAATTTACTTAATTTAGTTTTCTTTTTATATATACTTATTGTACTGTACATTTTTTGTTATTATGTATTGCATTGTACTCCTGCTGCAAAACAACAAATTTCACAGCATACGCCTGTGATGTTAAACCTGGTTCTGATCCAGAGTCACAATTACTTCGTTCCCCTTCACACCGGAGTCCTGGGAATGCCTTCAATCTTGGTCGAAGGGCGTTGTTACCACATGTTAGGCGGCTCTCTGCTGGGGTTGTCTGTTGCGTCCGGTGCTCCTGGTGCGGCCTCCTCCACACTGGCGAGACCTGAGGTAAACCGGAGAGGGCCGCTTCGCCCAGCGCCTCCGCTCCGTCTGCCTCAACCCGGACTTCCCGGTGGTCAAACGTTTTAATTCCCATTGAGGCTGTCCGCCTGGCGTCAGTGGCCGCGTAACCAGGATGCATATGCACCGGCCGCTGGTACGAACACCCACCACCTGCTCCCGTGGCTCCACATGACCCTGACTGGGGGGGAGGCTAAGCAGGTGCCACCCCCCCCTTGCCCAAGGGCGACCTGCAGGCCAGCGGAGGAAAGGAGCGCCTCACACCTCCTTCGGTAGAGTCCTGTCTCCACTCCCGCCAACCACGGTAAAGGTGTAGACGACAGAGTGGACAGCCAGTGCAGAGGGAATGTCAGAGGTAGGTTTTTTTTTTAGAGAGGTGGGTGTGTGGAACGTACCACCAGAGGTGGTGGCAGAGGCAGATACATTAGGGGCATTTAGGCAGGCTCATAAATAATGTATACAACCTGAAATTCTTACTCTTCACAGACACCCACGGAACAAGAAACCCCCCAATGAAAGGCCCAAAGTCCCTGTTTCCCTCCTTGTTCTGTGCTGCAATGTCCTATGTCTAAATTTGACCACATCTCTTCTGCTTGTAATGATTCCGTCTCTGCTACAAAACAGCACATACGTCTGATAATAATTCTGTAACAGTATTGAGACTTTGGCCAGCTCTATCTACATTTCTCACTGCCTCGGTACAACAGCCGGCGTAATCAAAGACCCCCACCCTGGATAATCTCTCTTCTCTCCTCACCCCCCCAAATCCGGCAGAAGATACAAAAGCCTGGAAGCTCATCCCACCAGGCCAGTTAAAAGATGACTGAATGGACCTCTTGTACGATAAGATAGACTCTTGACCTCACAATCTACCTGACTAGAACTAGAGGTCAGGGGTCAAGGATGCATCACAGCTTGGTTCGGCTTGGCTCCGCCCAAGACAGTGGATGTCATTTACTTGGATTTCCAGAAGGCATTTGATAAAGTGCCACACATGAGGCTGCTTAACAGGATAAAATCCCATGGTGTTACAGGAAAGATATTGGCATGGATAGCGGGATGGCTGACAGGCAGGAAGCAGTGGGTGGGAATAAAAGGGGCCTTTTCTGATTGGCTGCCACTGACTAGTGGTGTTCCTCAGGGGTCTGTATTGGGGCCACTATTTTTCACATTGTTTGTCAGTGATTTAGATAATGGAATTGATGGCTCTGTGACAAAGTTTGTGGATGATACAAAGGTAGGTGGAGGGGTAGGTAGCGCTGAGGAAGCAATGTGATTGCAACAGGGCTTAGACAAATTGGAAGAATGGGGAAAAAAGTGGCAGATGGAATAGAGTGTTGGGAAATGTACGATGATGCATTTTGGTAAAATGAACAAATTGGGAGAAGGTTCAAACATCAGAGGTGCAGAGGACTTGGGAGTCCTCGCACAAGACTCCCAGGAGGTTAATTTACAGGCTGAGTCTGTGATAAAGAAGGCAAATGCAATGTTGGGATTTATTTCAAGGGGAATAGAATGTAAAAGCAAGGAGATAATGCTGAGCCTTTATAAGACACTAGTCAGGCTCCACTTGGAGTATTGTCAACAATTTGGGCCCCATATCTCAGAAAGGACGTGTTGTCATTGGAGAGAGTCTAGCGGAGGTTCATGAGGATGATTCCAGGAATGAAGGGGTCAACATATGAGGAGCGTCTGGCAGCTTTGGGCCTGTACTCACTGGGATTTAGAAGAATGCGGGGGGGGGGGGTATCTCATTGAAACCTGCCGGATTTTGAAAGGACCAGATAGGATGGATGCAGAGAGGGTGTGTGGATATGGCAAAGGTATCCAGAACTAGAGGGCACAGCCTCAAAATTGAGGCGCGATCTTTTAGAATGGAGGTGAGGAGGATTTTTTTTTAGCCAGAGAGTGGTGAATCTGCGATGGAGACCAAGTCTGTGGGTATACTTAAGACGGAAGTTGATCGTTTCCTGATCGGTCAGGGCATCAAAGGATATGGAGAGGAGGCAGGTGTGTGGGGTTGAGTGGGATCCGGGATCAGGTATGATGGAATGGCGGAGCAGACTTGATGGGCTGAATGACCTAATTCTGCCCCTATGTTTTATGGTCCTTATGACCACGAGAAACCGCGGGGAGTGGTGGACACAACTCAGCACATCACGGAAACCAGCCTCCCCTCCATAGACTCTGTCTACACTGCTCACTGCCTCAGTAAAGCAGCCGGGATAATCAAAGACCGCCCCCCCCCGAACCCCAGACACTCTCTCCTCTCCCCTCTCGCATCGGGCAGAAGATACAAAAGCCCTAAAGGCCCAAGGAAAGCTTGTACCCCGCCGTTATCAGACTACGCCAGGACGACAAGATGGACTGTTGACCTCACATTCTACCTCATTATAACCTGCAGGACACACTCTCTCTGCAACAGTTACACCTCATTCTGACGTCTGTTGTTGTTTTCCCTCGCTCTACCTCAGTGCTCTGATCTGTGCGAACAACAGTCATCCTGACGATGAAATGGTTAAAAGTGACACGGAACTACGGCGCAGGAACGGGTTAATCTAAGGATAAACCCACTCATAAGTTCCCTGCGCTCAAACACTGCAGAAGTTCCTGATTGGCTGCAAAGTTCGGGGCATTCTGCGAGGCACTGCAAGGAAACGCAGGCTAGAGATGTCCCGACTGTCTGGGTGTAGAAATGAATCCTACAACGAGGGAGGCCGGCCCGTTGTGTTGTGTTTTTTTTTGGTGATGAGATGATTAGGGAAGAGGTGGGGACCGAACTTCCGCCAGCGGAATGCAGACAGGTGTGATCGCCACCGTTATTCGAGGGCGCATGCGTCAGTCCCAATGGGCTGCGGTGAAGTTTCGCTTTTTATCAGCTCGGGATAGGTGGGACCCAGCCTCGGCGAGCGCCGTCTCCGTGACGGGATCGCTCCCCCTCGCATCGGACAGACGGAGAGGGAGGCGAGGAGCCCGAGCTCTTCCGCCTTCGAGGAGCGGGGCGGCGGGAGGCGCGGAGGGAAGGAAAAGCGGAGGTGCGGGAAAAGGGGGGGGGGGGGGGAAGGTGCGGGATAGGTGAGCGGAGAGAGGGAAGGTGGGAGAGAGGTGAGCGGAGAGAGGGAAGGTGGGAGAGAGGTGAGCGGAGAGAGGGAAGGTGCGGGAGAGGTGAGCGGAGAGAGGGAAGGTGGGAGAGAGGTGAGCGGAGAGAAGGAAGGTGCGGGAGAGAGGAGAGCGGAGAGAGGGAAGGTAGAAGGGAGGAGGAAGGAAAGCGGAACAAGGGGACGTGCGGGAGAGGTGAGCGGAGAGAGGGAAGGTGGGAGAGAGGTGAGCGGGGAGAGGGAAGGTGCGGGAGAGGTGAGCGGAGAGAGGGAAGGTGGGAGAAAGGTGAGCGGAGAGAGGGAAGGTGTGGGAGAGGTGAGCGGAGAGAGCGAAGGTGGGAGAGAGGGAAGGAGGGGTAGGAGAGCGGAGCGGGACAGGTGAGAGGAGGGGTAGGAAAGCGGAGCGGGACAGGTGAGAGGAGGGGTAGGAAAGCGGAGCGGGACAGGTGAGCGGAGAGGGTAAAGGAGGGAGGAAGGAAGCAGAAGCGGGGGGGGGGGAGAAAAGAAGCGAAGAGAGGGGGAAGGGGAAAGAATCCGAGGGAGGGAGAGAAAAGTGAGGGGACAGAGGGAAGGAGAAAGCGAAGAGGAGGAAAAACGAGGGGGGAGAAAGAGAGAGAGAACGGGGAAATCTCGGGAAGAAAGAGTTGGAGAAAACCGAAGGAGAGGGGTTTTCTTTGCCCTCTCCCCGCGAGACTCGAGGCTGTTCGGACCCAGACCGGGACAGGTCGAACAACATGCCTAGAGCGTTCTTGGTGAAAACCCGCAGCGCTGCCGCAAGACACCGCAGCTGGAGCGAAATGCCGGACGAAATGCGAGCGATGTCTACATTCCGCGTGAGTTCCGTTCTGACGTTCCCGTCCCGCAAAGACAAACAAAAATGGCAAACGCAGGTCGAAGGGGAGAGGGCAGTTTAAGCGGATCGGCACGGGCTAGACGGGCCGAAGGGCCTGTTTCTGTTGCCGGAGTGCTGAGATGGCACCCTGACGTAAATTATTACCCTGTTGGTTCAGTTCAAAGCCGCAGGCTCTATTGCACTGATCTCGCTCGACCGGTGATCTTGCTCGTTGACAGTTGTCGAACGGCGTAAACAGTAAATATTTTCGCCTCTGAAAGGGCGTTTGATTCCAGACTAACAGGAGGGATTCCCCGCTACTGCGTAGGTTCGCATTGTGAACTTCAGGAAGGCGACTGACAACTTAAAAAGAAAGTTTGGACCTCGCCGCAAAACTTTCCGAGCGAGATTCAATCAGACGCTCGGGGTTTTTCTTTCCTCC